>NC_048449.1:15090976-15293469 GCF_004353265.1 Vitis riparia | reverse complement strand
TTTTGACAAGGGAATTATGCACTCACGGATAGGTAAGTTTTAGATGAAATTTAATTTTTTTTTTTTAGCTTGATAGATCTTATGTTATTTAGTTATATTTTGAAATTATGAAATATTAGTCTTGATGAATTTTATTTTAATTTATGTTTTTTAGAAATATTAATTTTCAATTTGATAGACTATGTAATTTAGTTTTTTTTTTTTTTTAAATTGTGAAATATTTGTTTTGATTGATCTTTGATGATATTTACTTCTTTGATTCTTAGGTTCTTAATGTTATTGATCCCAAGTTGGTATTCTTTAAAAATCCTAAGTGATAGTTTTGATTGATCTTGAAAATTACTTTTGTTCTTAATGCTATTGATTCCTAGTTAGTATTTAAAATAATAATAATAATAATAATTAAAAAAAAATCTTAGATGATAATTTGGATTGGATAGTATTCTTTAAAATCTTAGACGATAATTCTAATTGATCTTGATAGTTGATATTTATTTCTTTGATTCTTTAGTTCTTAATGTTATTGATTCCAAGCTAATATGCTTAAAAAAACCTTAGATAATAACTTTAATCTTGATTGATTTTTTTCTTAGTTCATGTGTTCTTTAAAATTCTAATTATGAGTCATTGATTGATACCATGTTAGTTTGTTTGATCTTAAAATCATTAATTTGTTGTTTGCGTAGTCTTTGTTAAGTTTAATTTTCAAAGGTCATAAAAAAATGAAGATTGGTCTCTACTCTCACCATATGAGTTTTCTTGGATGTCAAAAATTTTACTTTGTGATTTTGTTTTCTTTTTTTTTGCTTGGTATTTTGTTTCTTATTATTTTTTTTTTAAAATTAGCTTCTTTCATTTTAAAGTTGTATCTACTGTACACGATTGATTCTGGACAACTAAAGAGTTTGAGTGTTTTAAAAATAGTTTTGAGTGCTCTTTGACCCTGGCTTTATTTTTTGTGTAATTCAGACACTTTAAATGACGTGTATTATTTTTTGTATGATTTTAGGAGACATCTGCATGTTTTTTTTTTTTTAATTTGGTATATGCATGTCATTATTTTTCTGCCTAGTTTTGGACCTTCTGGAATTTTTGTTTAAATTTGTTATTTGAATGATTACTTGGCCATGTGGATGATAGACTAGACATGTAGCAGATGTTGTCTGGAATTTTTTTTAGTTTAATTTGCATTCTAGATATTTTTATCATTTTTTTTTTGTGAAAACTTCTATTTTGACAACATGCTGGAACTTTTGTACAGTGTTTAACTTATACTTTAACCTAGTATTGTTTGACATATCCTAACTTGGTTTTGGCTTTTATTCTCTAATATAGACATAATGAGGATGTTGTTTGATTTGTTATGACAAAATAATGTTTTTAGATATTTGTTTAGGATTTTTAAATTGAATGCAACTGTTTTCCCTCTTTACTGCATGTTTTTGTCTTAGTTACTAACTTTGATACTTATAACTATCTAGAGCATTGGTTTAAATTTAACAATGAGTCCATATGCATGTCCTATGTGATAGTTGTTGTTTATTGTCATAGTTATTTGTTATCACTTGTGAGCTAACCTTCTCTAGCCACATGCAAGCGCATTGTAAGTTATGCATGTTATCCAGGTACATCCTATACACCCTTTCTCTTTTTAATTCTGTAAATATGCAAACTTTGTTTGTGAATACTCTCGTGTTTGATATTGTCTTGATTGCTTTGATTTATTGCTTGATTATTTGAAGGGATTGAATGCATGAGGTATGTAGTATTATATTGTTAAACTAACTTTGGTGTCTTGTGATAATGCCTAAGAAGCAATCCAGGTACACACCCTAACTCTTCTTTATGATTGTCATTGGCTTTCTTGTTTGGCACGTTAATTTTGAAATCACCTTAGCTTATCTAAGTATCCATAATTAATTGATTAATTACCATATTTCCCTTAACTTAGCTAGTAGAGACCTTTTTAGGGCTTAGAGGAGTTCTACCTCTTTGAGGTACCTTCTTGATAGGTAACCTAATCCCTAGACTTAGACTTGGGCTTTTTGAAGACATGTTTTTCCAAAACTATGGAGTCACATTTTATTAGGATTTTTCTTTCTTGTTTTATTTTCCCTTTTAAAATAAAATAAAATGAATGGTGACTCTGATTTTACTAAAACTAATTTTTCACCATTAAAAAGCGAGTCTCGTTGACAAGTAGGAGTGCACGTGAAAAATGTAGGTCCACAAAAACATTGGGTATAAAATGAGTTTAACCTAAATATGATTTATTATTAATTAATAGATATGCTACGATTTTGATCCTCATTTGTATTTTCCAAAACAAATTGATAACTACTTATATGTGTATAAATACACGTCTTCCAAAAAATTGAAACCCAACCCATGTAAGACTTCCCAGGCAAAGAAAGAGAGAGGGATATTTGGTTAAAAGGATTAAAATAAGTTTGAAATCAGAAAAATGACCTTCCCCCACCCCCTCATCTTTATTCTTTATGGAAATGACTCATTTGAGACATTTTTACCCTTCTTTAAACCCTTTAAAACACCAATTCTCTCTCACTTCCTGTCCATTTTCCGTTTGTTTCTACTACCTCCTGAATATGAAAGTCTTACCTATGTAAAAAAAATTATAGAGTGAAGTTCTTGTATATATCTTTCTTCTCTAATATTCTTCTCATATTTCATTTTTCTCTTTGTTCTTCATTAGGGATTTCATATGAAGTTCCATAATATTGAAGATGAAGTTGAATAAAAAGTTGTCATGAGTAAGATTTTAGTTAATGTTGTTGGATTTTTTTTTTTTTTAAATATGTTGATTTTTAATAGGTTCTCACGATTTCATAAATGAAACTTAACAATAGTTACATTCATACAAACATTCTAACTAAAAACATAACTTTAATCAATTTTTTTTTTTTTGTAACTGAAACAAAATTTAACCCTAATAAAAAATAAACAAATGAACTTAGCCATTGTATATTGTGAGGAAAAAAATTCTTAATTTATATTAAATTTATAAACTGATAATATCTTGAATGAGAAAAAAAAAAAGAGTACTCTTTTAACTTTTTTAATTATTTATTTATTTAATAGTTATACCATGATTTGTGAGAGAAAGAATCATTAAAAAAAAAAAACAAAGAAAGTTTTGATGTTGAGAGACTAAGTTAAGGATAGAGTTACCTTTGGTCTTTTAAGAGAGTTTCAAGAAAGCAAGAGATACAAATAAGGATTAAAATGTTGTGATATTTCGATGATATATCGAGTTTTGGTGTGTTGGCATCTTAAATCTAAGCAACAGAAGTAACACTAATTTTAAAAAAATTGATCTTTTAGAGTTAAAGTACTAACCTTTAGGTTTGGATGTTTTCAAACCTTAAATTCCAAGTGTTGAAGATGATCTTGAAGTTGTTGAAAGTCTCGTAAACCCAGAATCTTCCTCTTGATGACTCAACCTTGTTCAATAGCCCACTTTCAGTGGAGAGGAAATGAGGGTGAAGGCTATGAATCTCTTTTTCTCTAGATGGTGGAAGACAAAAGTTATAGAAATCCTAACCCCTAAGGGGTATTTATAGGGATCTTAACTAGGTTTAAGTGACTTGTTATTGGCTTGGGCCACTTAATGTAGCCCAAAATGGGTCATATTGATTAATTAACCTAATAGGGTCATCTAATTAATCAATTAGACCAATCAAGAGACCTTGTTCACTTATCCCTGGGCAACCTTACATAATTACTAAAATGCCCTTATGCACAAAAACCATTAGGATCCATAATTCACTAGCTCCAAAATCCAATTTTGAAGTTGATTAAATATCCAATTATAGAGAATCAACTAAACTCTAATACCCTATATAAATAACAACGGGACACTAAGTGCTTGGATCAGTGACCTATTATCCACCACATGTAGACTCCCTATGAACTAGTGTCCATAATATAACAAGGTAGTGTTATCACCTATCAAGATTATCTCTTAAATCCTTGAGTTACAGATCCTACTTATTATGTGATCCACTAACATACTCTATCTCCAATGAACATATGTCAAATTCTACTAAAGGAATTACTATGGCCATAGATTTCATGATCACATGTCGTTTAGATCACCCAAGGGGACACACTGTCTCAATCCCATGATGATAGGATAGAGCTCTTAAAAGCATGACATGATGTAATAAATTTGGAATTCATTATTCATTTAATGATGTTTCAGTTTCATTTTTATCTACCCTTATTCCATGAATTATATTTTATGAGCATTTTTGTCTGCATCTTTTGCACTGTACGTGACTTAGATGCATTAGGAGTTGCACAAAAGATCTAAGTTATGGGTTTCTTGCAAATAGATGACTTGTTCACAACTAGTTCATGGGTCTAGGCAACCCATTAGAGTTTGTAGTGCACTACTTCCTAATCTGAGGGATGGTTAGTCTTAGTTATCGAGACAGGTTTCCCACGGTGAGTGCACTAGTGTGTATGGTTACACATTAGATAGGACCTATGGTGATTCATGACTTAAGGCTATCAAGTAGTCATGAACTCCCCAAGTCATTTCATTGTGTTGTCTCTCAACCTTGAGAGAATATTGAGCTTATGCTAAAGTTAGCAATAGCTTTGACCTACGGGTGAAATATTAAGCTAATCATTTATTCCCTATGGATCGGGTCATTATTGATGGAAGTTAATAGTAATAGGTATTCTCAATAGAGGCACCATGATATCTCATAGGATTGAGACAATGAGTGTCATTGGGTGGTCCTAAAGAGGTGTGTTCATGAAAATATGGTCATAGTAGTTCCTTAAATGGAACTTGGCATAGGCTCTTTGAGAGTTAAGACATATTAGTTGAATACACAATAGGAGGATCTATAACTCAAGGATGGTAGAGGTAGTCTTGAAAGGCTGATAGCTTTCATCTTATTAAACTACAAACACCAGTTCATAGGGAGACTGAACACAATGGATAGTAGGTCATAAACCCAAACACTTGGTGTCTCGTTGTTATTTACATAGGATACTAGAGTTTAGTTGATTCTCTATAGTGTGATGTTGAACCAACTTTAGAATTGGATTATGAGGAAGCCAATATTCCTATGGGTCCTAGTGGTCTCTGCTTTGAGCTCATATACCTTATTAGCATGGGTTATGAGTGTTGGATCGACTTTAGGTTCACTTTTATGCATAAGGGTGTTTTGGTAATTGCACAAGGTTGCATATGGGCAAGTGAACAAGGTCTCTAGATTGGGCTAATTGATTAATTAGTAGCCCTATTAGGTTAATTAATTAATTAGGACCTATTTTAGGCTAGATTAAGTGACCCAAGCCCTTAATGACCTCAAGTCACTTATGCCTAGTAGGAAACCTTATAAATACCCCCCTTAGGGGTTAGGGTTCTCATAACTTTTTCTAAAGAGTTGTCTTCCATCTTCACAAAGAGAGAGAGTCATAGCATCCACTCTTCCTTTCATCCTCATCGGAAGTGTGTCAAGATCAAGGTTCGAGTCATCAGGTAGAAGACTTTTGATTTATGAGACTTCTTCAATTTCGTTCTTCATCTTCACCATGTGGATTTGAATCAAGAACATCTGAATCTAAGGTATGGTTTTTGTTAGCACTTTCTAAATCCCTTCAAAGTTATAAAAATGTTATTTTTCCATTGTGCATAGGATTTAGAAAAAGCCTAGGATAGTTATGCCTATTCCTAACCTGATTCGGGCTTGGGAAATGGAGAGATTTGGGTTTTTCCCTTCACATGAGATATCATGGTGCCTATGTTGAGAATACCTATTGTCACTAGCCTCCATCAACAGTGACCTAGTCCATAAGAATATATGAGCACTTTAGGGTCTCATCTAAAGGTCAAAGCCTCCTATTAATTTTGGCATAGGCCCAGTATCCTTTTAAGGTTAAGAGTCCATGCAGTATAGTAGCTTGGTGAATCGTGATAATTGATAGCCTTGCGTCATGATTTACCATAGGTCCTTTCCATTGTGCATCACGCACACTAGTGCACTCAGCATGGGAAGCTCATCCCGATGGCCAAGACAAGTCATTCCTCTAATTAAGAGTTGGTGCACTATAGTCTCTACTAGACTGCCCAAATCCATGAACCAACAACTTATCTACTTACAAGGAACCCATGAGTTGTATCTTCTATGCAACTCATAAAGCACCCAAGTTATGTACAATGTAAGAGACATGGACTAAATACTCAAATCAATGTCAATACACCAAAAGGATAACAAGAGGATGGTTAAGTCTAACTTTGTTACATCATATCTTGTTTTTTTAGGGGCTCAATCCCAACATAATGGACCTCAAAATGATATAGAAGGCAAAAATATCGATATATTGATAATTTATTAGAATTTTTACTAATTTTTTAGCATTTAATTGATTTTTTGTTGATATTTTTGTTAGCATTTTAGATCTAAGCATTGAAAGCAATACCAATTTCTTTTTTTAAAAAATTGATCTTTTAGGGTTAAATTACTAACCTTTAGGTTTGGATGTTCCCAAACCTTAAATTCCAATTGTTGAAAATAACCTTGAATTTGTTGAAAGTCTCATAAATCCACAATCTTCTGCTCGATGACTCAAGTTTGTTCTTAGCACACTTTTGGTGGGGAGGAAAAGAGGGCAAGGGCTATGACTCTCTTTCTCTTTGAATGGTGGAAGACAAAAAGTTATAGAAACCCTAACCCCTATAGGGTATTTATAGGGTTCCTAATTGGGCATAAGTGACTTGAGCCCACATAGGCTTAGGTCACTTAATCTAGCCCAAAATGGGTCCTAATTGATTAATTAACCTAATAAGGCCTACTAATTAATCAATTAGCCCAATCCAAATAGCTCATTCACTTACCCGTGTACAACCTTGTGTAATTACCAAAATGCACTTATGCACAAAAGTGAACCTAGAGCCAATCTGACCTTCATAATCCATGCCAACGAGGTATTTGAGCTCAAAACGTGGACCATCGGGACCCATAGAAGTACTAGCTCCCTTAGAATCCAATTATGAAGTTGCTTTGACATCCCACTCTAGATAATCAATTAAACTCTAGTATCCTATGTAAATAACAATGAGACACTATGTACTCAGGTTCGTGACCTGATATCCATTGTGTTCAATCTCCATGAATTGGTGTTTGTAGTCTAACAAGGTGAAATCTATCAGCCTTTCAAGACTACCTCTACTATCATTAAGTTACAGATCCTTATATTATGTATTCAATTGACATGTCTGAACTCTCAAAGAGCCTATGTCAAGTTCCACTTAAGGAACTGCTATGGCCATAGTTTCCATGAACATACTTAAAATCACCTAAGGGAATACACTGTCTCAATCCCATGAGATATCATGGTGCCTTTATTGATAATACCTATTGCTACCAACTCCCATCAATAGTAACCCAATCCATAGGGAATATATGATCAACTTACGATTTCACCCATAGGTCAAAGTCACTACTAACTTTAGTACAAGCTCAATATTCTCTTAAGGTGGAAAGACAATGAAATGAAACAGTTTAGTGAGGTTATGACTACTTGATAGCCTTATGTCATGACTCACCGTATGTCATGTCCAATATGTAATCATACACATTAGTTCACTCACCATGGGAAACCATCCCGATACCTAAGACTAGCCATCCCTCCAATTAGGAGGTGGTGCACTACAACCTCTAATGGGTTGCCTAGACCCATGAACCGATAGTGAACAAGTCAACTATTATAAGGAACCCATGATTTGGATATTTCGTGTAACTTCTAATGCACCTAAGTCACGTACAATGCAAAAAATGTAGACAAGAATGCTCATAAAGTATAATACATGGAATAAGGATAGATAAAAGTGAAACTGGAACATTATTAAATAAATAAAAAATTCCAAATTTATTACATTAGTCATGCTTTTAAGGGCTCTATCCTAACATTTTCCCACTGGCCCTCAAAGCATCATACATATAAAGCATACTAGATACTCATCTAAAACTTATGCTATCCTTGTGAGCAACAAAGACTCTCACTGTCAATGTGTTGGTGGATTAAGGAATCCGTTAAGTTCTCCACAGAAGGCATCGTGTCAACCATCACATCACCTTCTAAACTATCGCAACACTTTGGAGCACAAATAGATAATTCCTTGTTCTCAAAAGATACTTGAGTATATGTTTAACATAACACAATTGTCCTATTCTTATAATCCCTAAGGACTTCAAACCCAAGAATATATTATGCCCCTTCTAGATTTCCATCTAGAACCAAGTAGACAACCAGATCTTAATTGATGAAAATATCTCCACATCATTCTCAATGAGTAGATTGTCATCTACCTATAGAGTCCTAGAACACCAGCATGCTTCCCTGCAGTTTCTTGTACACATAAGGCCCTTTGATATGAAAATATCTAGTTACATCATATAGATGTTGATATCAAGATAATTGTTTAAGAACACTATCTTGACATCCTATTGTAATATCTCATAAATGAGATACACTGCAATAGATAGGAGTACTTTAATGGATTTGAGTATGGCTACTAGTGAAAAGGTTTCCAATAGTTGAAATAATGTTTCAAATTATAACCTTTAGTTATAACCTAGCCATATAAATCTCAACTTTTCTATCTACCCCTTTGTTCCTCTTGTAAATCAACTT
This sequence comes from Vitis riparia, assembly GCF_004353265.1. Classification (NCBI taxonomy): domain Eukaryota; kingdom Viridiplantae; phylum Streptophyta; class Magnoliopsida; order Vitales; family Vitaceae; genus Vitis; species Vitis riparia. Next base: position 15,284,796 of record NC_048449.1, on the reverse strand, counting down.
ACACCCATGGGTTTTATCCCTTCAAATACTTCTATAGAAACCCAGACTACATTAAAATCATAAGAATTCTAACTCTACCTCCATAGCCTTTTGCTAAGAAAGTGCATTCACATCACTCATTGCTTCATTGTAATTTATGGGATCGATCTCATATTCCTCTAGAATGGCTCAAAATACTATCCCAAATACATGAATCGGTTTGGTTGTATAACAACCCTCCCACTACGACGAGGCATCAATGTACTAGAAGCAGGAATGGTTAGTATTGGATCCATAGTATCTTATGTATAGTGGGACTATCTTCTAGTATTGTCTAATCTATATCATTGTTTGCCTTATTATGTATCATATAGTCTTAATAAGAAATCTGGTATTTGTAGTAACAAACATCTTCTAATAATCTTGATTATAAAGTAAAAATCTTGAAATTCTCTTGGGTATGCTATAAACTAATACACCTCTTTACAAAAAGAGGTATTACATAGTCTCTAAGATATATCCCTAAAGATTATGGGAAGTAATGAGAAACCGATCATTGATCAGTCTATGTCTATCAAAGTTTGATATTTTATTTCCATTACTCCATTTAATGGAGTCCCTGGTGCACATAATTGAGATATTATCATGTGCTCCCTATAGAAGGAATCAAACTTACTAGACACGCTACCTTGATTTAATCAAAGTGCCTTGATATGTTTGCCTAAGAAGTTATCCGATTCTACCTAAAATTCAATGATTGTATCCAAGGCATTAGATTTTCTTTCTACATATCCAAACCTAGAGTATTATTAGTAAAATGATCAAATACCCATACTTTCCATGCATAAACACAAAAAGATTCATAGACATCAATATGCACTAACTACAAAAATTTCTTGGTTCCATATCCTCTAAAAATAAAGAGGCCTCTTGGTCATTTTACCATCTACATAGGATTCACAAACTGAAAGATTCTATGGAATAAGAAGGTCCAAACTTAATTAGTCTTTGGATCTTATTTAGATTAATATGACTAAGGCGTTAGAAGTCAAATGTTTGACTAGTGTTAGTTTCTTTTTTTTAGTGAGATCTCATTATTCTCATTACTTGGCAAAGTGATAATGGAGTCTCACATAAAATAGGTAATACCTCCTACTAACTTGAACAACTAACCTTGTAACTAAAGCTAAGGTAAGTACAATCCCATCATGTGACCTTCTCACTTGTTGAAAACTCTATAAAGAACTACAGATAGTGGGCCTGGAATCTATCCACCACAATTGGTGAGATCCACCATTATGTATTCAATAATGAGAACATGATGTGTACTTATCTATCCTGAGGCACTCTAAGCATTCCCTTTTTAGTGTCCTAAAAGGTCACAAAGGAATTACTGCCCATGAGTTTATTATCTCATTCCTTTTCTTGAACTTTCCTTATTTGATACAGTTATTCTTCTTCTTGGTAGAAGAGCTTGGAGAACCTTGACTTCCATATGAACACTCTTCCACTCTTTGTGAATCTTCTTATTCTTACTTATTGAAGCCAAAATATTTGCTCTAATGGCACATATTCGATATGAAAAAGGACACTCAAATCACCCAACTTGACCTAAATCGATGCTAAGACCCTAGCCATAAGTTTAACTTGTATTTTGGAGATTTATCTCAGGTTCAAGGGAAGAAAATGGTGAAAGTTGAATCACTTTAAATTTTCAAAGATCAAGAAAGGGGAAAGGTAAGAAAAGGATATCATAAGATTGGGATATGAGAAATGACCATTATGGAGTAAGAAAGAAGGCAAGAAAACATGGGAAATGAGGCTTGAATCAAGATTCATCAAGCTGTATGGAAATTTAGAACTCAAAATCTGGTGGTAACATGTACTCGAATTTGAGGAAAATTTTGGAGTATTTTTCGAATTCTATTTTATACATACTATATATAGTTTTGAAGCTTGGGAAGTTAGGAGTCCAACTCTTCAAACGGTGTACAAATCAAAGCTAAAATGAAGAAGTTATGACCATTTGAATAACTACACAAAGTTGAAGGGTCATTTCAAAATGATTTTGAAATCCAATTTATGAATTCGAAATCCAATTCGAAATGACCTCAGTTTCGAATTCACCTAGTGCCACTTTGATGTTCACATCCTCTACCTCAAGAATTGCTTCTAAGGTACTTCATCTACCCTAAATGGGCCCCACACGACTAGAAATCACCATTTTATTATTTTTTTAGTCATTTTTAGGTAATTATTTTGTAATAAGTGGCCAATGAGAGTGTGCCACATATTAGGTAATTGATGATATTATTTAAACTCTCTTAGTTCTAGGGTTTAGGTATCTTAGATCTTTTTCCAGAAAGTTTGACATTAGAGATGGAAGAAGATGAGAAGTTTGGTTTGTTTTTTTTTTCTTTCTTTCTTTATTAAATGTATTATTTTTAGTATCTTTTGATTCAAATTATGGATTTTTACCCTATTATGAATTGTGAATGTGACATCATCCCCATGAGAAGCTAAAAATCCAACTTGGGGCTTGAAGCATGAAAATCTAAGGGCTAGAAGCTTATAGGAACAATGGGTAAATTATTATAACAATGAGATTAATTATTGGGTTGGGTGACAATTTATCAATTTTTTATCCTATCCTTGTGAGTTAGTTTAGGGAATGATATGGTAGGTTATTACCTGATACTAGTGATTATTGGTAACTCTTGGTCATTAGTTATCTCGGTCTTCCCTATCGTTATTTGCCCTAAAACAAAGCTATAAGGAGTAGGAAGAATTAAAAAGTCAAATCTTAAACTAGTAATCAATCTCATTCATTTAATGGTTTTAGGAATCTGTTTTTAAAATGAAAAATTAGGTTTCAGATGCAATTTTGAGTTATAGAACTCAAGTTGATTGCGAACGGCCAAAGACCTTAAAAGTTTAAGATCACTTTGCTTAAAAGACCCTTGTTTTTTCTAATTTCTATACCCTAAGTTGAATTGTGGAAAACCTTAAACTTGAATAAATCAAATGTAAAATCAATATTCATTTTGTTATTAATTTAATTTCTTTTACTTAGTTTGACTTTATTTGCCACTTTAGGATTCAAACAAAAAATTTCATTTACCTTAGTATTAACAAATCCTACCACGCTAGTCCTTGAGGATGATACTTGAAATACTACAAAAGTCATAGTGGTTTTTTCTTTGATTTTTCTTAGTCGGAGCTACTACATATTAGGCTTAAGTATTTTGGTACAACAGAAAAGATTGGTCACTTAACCATCCCAAAGGAATCTGGTGAGATCTCTAAGATAACATGAATCCTAGTGTTCATAATAGTCTTAAGGATAACTTGTCTAGTTCACTTGTCCTTATCACCAAATAACCCTTGCAACTTTAAAGAGAATATCATAGACCGTGGCAATAGACATGTGTTGCTTTTGCAACACATTATCTAAAGACCCAAGTATGGGAGACTTAGTCTTCTCATCCATCTTATGCCACCTTTGATATGCTTCTCTTACTTTATGATAGTTTGTTCAAAGGAAATAACAAACTCTACCTAAATCGGCTTCTATGTAATTAATACTATATCCAAATTATTTTCAATCTATAATGAAGTACAATTTAAAGATGAAATAAGAGGTGATAGGTTAAAGACATGATATTTGCAATAAATATAATAATTTCATTCATTAATAAAAAGAACTTAACATTCAATGTAAGTTGGTAAGTAATTTAGCAAAAATATAGTGCTCTTAAACTACATGTCTTTTTGCAAGGTATCCTAGTATTATAAGAATCAAACCTTCTTTAGGCAGGTCATGACTCTTATTACCAAGGTAGAGACCCTCTCTAATTGATCAACTTGCCTCAAACTTAAAAGTTGTCCTAAGGCATTGATCAACATACCCTTTTGTTTAGCCCTTACCCCATGCAAGTGTGACCACTTTAGGTGATACTACTACTTCATGTCTAAGTTAAGTGTGTAACCAAGATCCTTACATCAATGTTACCAAGTGAAGAGTTTCATCTTTAGGATTGACCACTCCCACTACAAACATATATAGTTTGTCCATAAAGGATAGTTCATATATCTTGATTCCTTAGGCCGCCCCATCTTTAGAATGATGATGCACCCAAAATCAAGATGGGCTCAATCTTGGAGGCTACTGGTTTGCCTATGGCCCTCTCCCACTTAACCTTTTGAAAAAGATCTTTTAAAGCATTAATAATTATCTTGATGAATAAATTATCTTCTTTGAGAATTTTCAAAAATATTTATTTCCTAATTGGAAATCCAAAGTTACAGGAAAATGTCTATATGCAAAATTCAAAATTCCTATGAGAGTATTTTATTAAAAAGATGAATTTTGATCAAATGTTCATTCTCAAATGCAAAAATAAAATAAAAAATAAATATAATTAATTAATTAATTAATTAAAAATTATAAAAATTTAAAAAAGAAAAAAACTATTTTCATGAAAATTCTCCTCATTCACACAATTCTAATTAATAAATATTTTTTCTAGGAAATTTTGTGAAATAAATTTATTTCCATCAAATCACTAAATATCCTTTTGGTAACAACTTAATGCTTATCTTGATGAATAAATTATCTTCTTTGAGAATTTTCAAAAATATTTATTTCCTAATTGGAAATCCAATGTTACAGGATAATGTATATTTGAAATTTTCAAAATTCCTATGAGAGTATTTTATTAAAAAATGAATTTTGATAAAATGTCCATTCTCAAATTAAAAAAAAAAAAAAAAAACTATTTTCATAAAAATTCTCCTTCACACAATTCCAATTAATAAATATTTTATCTAGGAAATGTTGCCAAAGATATGCCATTGGAGGTGTCTAAGCAAAATTTTGGTGGTAATTATCCTGCAACTTATAGATTTGCAAGGTCTTGGCAATCAATGCTCGATGAAGCTCATGAGAGCTTAGAGAAGGCATCTAGAAGAATGAAAAAGTATGTAGACAAGGGCTGGAGACCCTTAGAATTTTAGATTGGGGATAAGGTATTTCTAAAATTAACCCCTCATATATGGAAGAAAATTAGCAACAAGACTATGTAGAGGGGTTGATTTCCAAATATGTCGAACCTTTCAAAGTGATGTAGAAGGGGATAGGTAGCTTACAAATTGAAGTTACTAAACAACCTAAAGGTATACCTCACGATCCATGCGAGCTTCTTAAAGCCTTATCATTTAAACCTAGTCTCGAGAAGGATACAGGCAAGGTGAGTCATTAGAAAGCAATTTGATCGTGAGGTAGAGAAGATATTGGATCATTGAACTACGGGAATGAGCAAGAAAAATTGAAGAATTGGTTTTCTAGTTCAGTAGAAGGATAGTCTTGAATTAGAAGCTAGTTCAGAATGAGATGTGATGTTATGGCAATTTGAAAAGATAGTCTAAGCCTATCCACGGTCTAAGTTAATAAGGGCATCAACTACATCAGGTTGAAATGGTTTGTTAGCCCCTTGACATGGACCATGCGATCCTAAGGCCTCATGGGGTGACACCTTGGCGTCACGAGTGACCAATAACAACAACAAGGTGATACAAGGGCGCAATGCCTCATGCAAGGAGATGACTTGGTGAGCCATGGGTGCAATGCCATGGTAAGTATAGCACCAAGAGAGACTTGAATGGGCATATCAATGCGGGGCAATGATGCCAACTTAGATGCAATACATAAGGATGTAATGCCTTAAGCATGGGGAGTCATGGGTGCAATGCCATGACATGTTGTCACACTAAAAAGAGGGCTTGGGTAAGGCATGGAGTTGCAACAACAACAAGGTGGATGCAAGAGCATGTTGCCCTAGCACAAATGCAATCTGGATGTACATGCCAAAAGAGGGCTTATCCTACACACGAGCCATATATATAGATGCATGCGATAGCAGCATGAGGAGTTGGACTTAAAGTGGGACTGCAAATCAAGCATGAGTAGAAGTCTTGATTCCAAACATAATTATAGTCTAATTAGGACTAGAATTTAAAGTCCAAGTAGGAGTGGTTACTGGCACAACTTACTAGGAAAATTCCTAGTAGAACTAGTAGCACTTCTAGTCTAACAAGGAGTGGGTGATGCCACTTTATAAATAGGAAAGGCTAGAGAAAATCTTGAGAGGGATATAGAGAGGGAGATCATGAGGGAAGTTTGAACTCACCAAAGCTATTACGGAAATTTGGCTAAAGTCTTATATTCTTATTTAGTAAGTTAATAAAATACATGTTGGGGTTGGTGCCCTATAAACCTCATGTATTGCCTTGCATGTTGTTACCATCTCATAGGGAAAGGTGTAGACTATCTTAAAGAGCTTCTAAACGCCACATAGTCATGAAAATTTATGCAGGAATTTTGCACTTGTGACAGACCTTTAAAGTTTGTTCAAGGGGAGCCTTCATCTCCCTCCATATATTTAATTATTTGCTTGTTTTTTCAACCCTATTAATGCAACACAGGTGAATTTGCCCAAAGGTTTATAAGAAAATTCATATCAGTTGTGTTCAACCTGTTGAATTCTACTAGGCTTATGTATCAGTATGTAAATTATAGCTTCCTGCCCAAAGCCCAAATTTTTCTTTGGCTTCATGGTGTCAACATTTCATGAAAGTAAATGATGCATTGAAGAGTAAATTTACCTAAAATTAAATATGGTGTGCTAGGACATAGAGATTTATTAAACGTCGACTAAACTCTAGGAAAATGTAAGGGTGGCTTGAAACCTAAATCTGAGCAACTAAAGAATCCGTTTGACAGTGCTTTTAGAAAACACTTACACTATAAAAAAAAAAAAAACATTTTTGAAGAAAAATAAAGCGTTTGACAAAATTTAGAAAATACTTTTAGAAAGTTCAAAATTAAATTATTTGTAATGGTTCTTGGAGAAACACTCTATAATTTATTCTCCCAAAAATACTTTTAGGCTATGTTTGGTTCCCGGAAAGTACAAAGGAAAGAAAAAAAAATGCTAAGGAAAATGATTTTCTCATGTTTGGTTGTCCTATAAAAAATATTAAAGAAAATAAAATATAATTAAAACTAATTAAAAACTTATGTATTTTTAAATTATTTAATCTTTATATTGATGAGTTAAAATAAATAAAATGAGTTTGAAGTAACAAAAAAAATAATTTATCAATTTTTAATCTATTTTTTTTATTTTCCTTCACTTTTTCTTTCCTTCTACTTTTCCTTTGTATTTTCTTTCCCTCGCATTTTCCCTCAAATTTTCCGGGAATCAAACATAGCCTTAGAGAAAACCCTTCCACTAAAAGCACTTAAAATAGAAACTCAAGCAAATCTACTTAAATCTGCCAAAGCACTGCTAAAAAAATCCAAAAAAAAAAAAAAAAGGAAAAACAAGCAGAGTTGTGTATATTCATAAAACTGAGCAGCATAATTTCTTGAAATATTTTATGATTTTATGCATACGTCCATCCTGGGATATTGACCCACGTTGCAACATTGATTGCAAGATATGTCTGTTCTTTCTGGAGTTGGAATATTTTTCTTCCTTTTTCGTAGCTACTGCCAAATGCTGTCCGAGCAATCACATCCCATGTCAAATTTTCAAGATAGGGCCAAACATCCGACTCTCGTGATCCCTCCACCGAAAGCTAAACTCAAATGAAATGTCGGTAACATATTCTATAACAAGTTCAACCACACAATAATAATAAAGTCCAAAAACATCTCTTTCAGTGCTAAAAGTATGGAAACGACCCATTGGAGAAAGGGGGAAAAAGACTATACGAGTATGTGAAAAGGAAAGGAAAAGGTAGGACACTTAGTATGTGAGAAACTAGTCACCAGTACTTCATTAAAATGACTGAAATATTTGGGAATTCTGATGTTTATACAGGTTTTTATAGGATTAAAAATGATTTTAAAAAAAATTAGAAAGTTTTCTGGATGGAAAGCTGGGTTGATGATCTTTCTGGAAACTAAGGTGAAATATTCTCGTTTAAAAACTGGGCATTGAAAATTACCTTCAACTTTTCTGGATGGAACACTGGGTTGATGATCTTTCTACGTTTGGCCCATTGTTCACCTTCCTGGGCCACTAGACCAGAAACCAGCAACTTGTTTGGTTATCCATGGAAAATTCAAGGGAAAGCAAAAAAAGAATTTATTTTCTTTTATTTGGTTAACCACAAAAAAAAGTCAAGGAAAAATAGAAGGAAAATAAAATCAACAATTTGCTTAGATGGTTATCAATTTATTAAATAATAAAATCAATTAATCCAATAAAAAAACTGTTGAAAAGCGTGAATTTTTTGACATAAAACATTGCTCATAAAAAAGTCTCTGCTATTATTTTTTTATTATTAATAATTATAAGATTTATGTATAAAATTTTCCTCATGCTATACAAATAAAATATACGAGTAATAACTATTTTTAATTTTCAAGGGAACATTTATAGCTAATAAAAAGCTCTTAAAAAAATTCAAAAGGATTTTCGGAATCAAAATTTAGAAATAAAATATGTTCATATAATGTAAAAATAAAAAACTACTATATAAAATATAAAATTCAAAATTAAAAAGGATTTTCTAAATCTAAATTTAAAAATTAAATTTGAAAAATAAAAAGATGCAACATAAAATATTTTTTATTCGTAAAAATAAAAAATAGTAACTTTTTATTTTTACATATTTCAATCTTACATTCAGCCAAAACTTACTAAGGAGCTCCTTCAAAATCTTCAAATTTCCCCCTCTGGCAGTAGCATGAATTTATCATCTCTCACTTAAAAACAGAAGGGATCTCCCCAATTTGCTCCTCCATCTCTCCACCTTTGCCGGTGGAGAACCTTGGGGAGACTACAAAATAAAAAACAAGCCTAAAAACCTCGCAATTCTTTCTCCTGGCAGCAACATAAAGTATCTTAGTGACACCATATTCTCCTTCTCCAGAAACAAGAGGGTCTCTTTAGAACAACTCCTATCAGAGCTATACTACATATATCAGTATTAAGAACTCTTCTCTCTAGCTAGTAATCCTGCACTAAAAAGGATGTTATAATAAATTGCTCAATGTTTTGAATGAGCTAAGATGATATGGAGGCTGCCATTACAGTGCACTGCCCTCTGAATAACCACTCATTTATCTGCAATGAATCATGTAGAATTCATACATATCCTATGATCAATGTTGAGATACATGAGCAAAAAGGACTAGATAAAATATAAAAACGGGTATCAAAACTAAGGTAAAAGTAGTTGTAGACTTGATTATCCTTAAGTTGGTTTACACAACTTCTAATAGCAGCCAGCCACTGAAATTAGCCAACCATACAGAGTGCCACTCCACAACCCCATGATGCTATTTATATAAAACATATCACCTTAAGCACCTGAGGCAATCAAACTGAACTTTGTGCTCTGTTCGGTAGCCGCAAAAACATAGATAATAAGATAAATCAAGGAAAGAAGAAATCCAGAATTTGAAATTCAATTTGTAAATTATCGAAAACTCAAGAAACAACAAGCTGGTAACATTTCTAATCAGGAGAGTAGGAACTAATATTTCTAACAATCCAATGTTAAACCTTCCAAAAATTGATGCCACCAACAATGATACAACAGCAACAACATACATATTACAATATTTTCCTTTATATTTTTTTTCCATCATACTTTCCATGTCATCCAAACTAAAGAAAACCATTTTCCTCTACATTTGATGCTAGAGATGTGGAGATGATCCTCAGAATATCAGATGCATTGATAATCAGGGCCAGTCCGATCATATCTACTCTAATATTGTAGAAAAGGCTGAGAAGCAGATACTAGGGTTGTGCTCGAATTCCTGTGGCTGGGCGTTCAAGGGTTGTTTGAAAATGTCGGAAGATTTTTTAGAGTTTCTGAGGAATAAATTCATTGATGGCTTAGCGGAAGCAGAGGATCAAGGGAGGCAACTGCCTATGCATCGTCAATTTCAAGGGATTCGGGGCGTTTTGCTTAGAAAGGACATCACCTCATCCACGCCTACCCAAATGATCCAAATGAGGAATACGCTCTACCGGCTCCTCGCTGTGTACACCGACTGCCTCATCTTCTCGGAGAAGCATCCAATCCCAAGCACCAAGTTTCTCTTGCCTTTCTACAATCTCTTCCACTTCTGGTTTCTCAAAAGCACCAAGGAGGTGCTGGTGCGAATCAAGGGAGATCTTGGTCTGTATCCGTGCATAGAAGACTCCAATGGCTCACCCGATCATAGTGAGGATCAAGAAAGTCAAAGTCATGATCCAGAAAATCAAAGTCAAATTTGGTATCCTCATGTGTCGGAGATACGAGGTTTTGATAGACAATTCTCAAAAATCCGAAATTGGCTTCTGCAATCTGATGAGGGATTCAAGGACATTGCAATTGTTGGGATTGGAGGTTCAGGCAAGACAGCTCTTGCCCGACAACTTTTTTATGACGAACATATTCAGGGTGCCTTTTTCCCCACACTTTGGATCAGCTTATCAGGAAAGATTGATGCAGACATAGACTTAAAGCAAGTTGTGAAAGACATGTTAGTGGAGTTGACTACTGAGCATGGACATGAAAAGAGTTGTAGCACTGAGGAGCCGTTGTCCTCCCTTGGCCGTCGGTTGTTGGGTAAAAAGTACTTGATTGTGCTTGATGGCATATGGGATGAAACCAGAGATTGGTATTTCAGTCTAGGCCAGGCATTGAACTGGCCTGATAGGGACTGCAATATCCAATTTGGTAGAGACCAGAAAAGAAATGGGAATACAGTTATCATTACTACTAGACTTGAGGAAGTGGCAAAAGGGATGGTGGGTGATAAGTATCTGCATAGCATGGAAGGCATTGGTAAGGATGAGATTTGGTCCATATTCGATGATGCAGTTGATAAAAGCAAATTGAATCCTCAACAGAATGATAAATTGAAGAAATTGCAAAACGAAATTGTGAAACAGTGTGATGGCTTCCCTCTAGGTGTGAAGACATTAGCTGAGATCATTCCAGGCGCATTGACTAAGGATCATTCCGGTGTCGATGCAGAACCAGAGGGGGGACACATTGACTCAGATCATTACAGTGCCACACAGAACCATAGAGGGGACACATTGACTCAGATCATTCCAATGGAGGTCCAGATTGATGGAGGGGGGTAATTTTCTTAGCTTTCCAACTGTTCTTGCTTTTTATCTATATTCACGGCTTCACATTTAACTTTGCATCAAATGCCATCAGACGTGGAGGTTGGTTTTGTAGTTAAATTTGATGCAAGTATGAGTCAATAGCCTGTCTGCAAGTATGAATCAATGCCATCAAAGGTCATTTATTTGCTTATTTGTCCATCAGGTTTATTGATATTGGAAGTTCTTTAAATTATTGTTCTGGGTGTGTTATAAATATGCCTTTCTTCGCCATGATCAGCTAGCTATGCGTAGCATGAGTTATATGATGAGATTCATCAATGATCAGCTAGCTATGTGGTACAATTGTGTTGAAAGGGATCCCTCAGGCTTCACTGTCCAACATGCAAGGTTTGTCCAAAAACCCTGAGACATCCATTAGCTTCTAAGGTTGCTGGTAGGTTGGGCAGCAAGCAATCTTGGGCCAAGAAGAGAGGGGAGCCCAATAACATAATGGCTTTCATCCATTGGCTTGCAAGCTTGCGCCCAGAAGAGAAGGGAGCCCAATTTCATTTCGTTGAGTTCAACAACTCATAAACCGGTCTCACGGTTCACTTCCGCCAACCCGGCAAACTGGTGATTCTTACCGAAATATTGACTATGAATTGCCCATGACCATGATGCAGCATGAATATTTATGGTCAATTTTTTGGTATCTACCGCACACTTTCTCCAATACCCCAGTGACAAGTCACCAAAAGAAAATATATATATATATTTATAAAAAATAATCTATCAAGATAGATACAAATGATTTAAAATTTGGATTACAAGATAAAATTAATTGGTGAAATAAAATATTATCTTAAAATTTTTTTAAAAAAAATATTTGTTTGGATCAACTATTATAAAAATTTAGTATGAACAACATATAAAAAATAAATACTTTATTATGATCATTAATTTTTTTAGTTAATTTGATGCATATGACAACTAATAGGAAAAAAAATAGAATCTTTAAAAATATGTTTATATAAAAAAAATTAAAATAATAAATGTATAAATAAATTAAATTGAATTCTAGGTGATTTTTCTTTTAATTTAATTAATGTGATAAATATGTAATCTACTTTATCACATTAATAATAGATTCATGACTTGAGAAAAAAATATAAATTACTTGAAAAATAAGTTATACCATAAATGTAAAAGAATTGGAATAAGATGTTATCAAATAGATACGTGGGTTGATTTATAATAAGATGTTATCCAATATAATTTTAAATAACATTATTACAAAAGTAAAATATGATAGAATAATAGATACCGATCTATCTATCTTTTAGAATACTATTAGAATACTAATATTGTTGGTTCTAGTCCACTCATTTCATTTAAGAGACTAAATTGGAATTATTTTCATTTTATTTCTTCAATTATTGATAAGGACCAAGAAATTAAGTTTCATTCAAATTAAATATTTTGGCTATCGGTTTTAACTTAAATGACAAGTAAAAGGCAATGGAAACTAGAATGAATAGTGTGGTAGCAATAAATACGAGAATATTGAATCATGTTGCCAACTATTCATTTTTAACAAGTTATAATTGATTCGTTTGCAAACGATAGTTTTTTCTAAGCTTAAAAAATAACATGTTATGGAGCAAAAACATACAAATTACTCAACTTTATCCTATAGTTAAGCCATGTCTTTCTTGAGAATAATTGTGAAAACTGTTGAGAAATTATGTAGAAATAGAGTAAGAAATATTGGATTAGTATTTCAAAGGTATCGAAATGCAGAGGGGATTTTGATATTGGTTTTGATATTGGGATGATGCTAGATATATTTCAACATTCAAGAGGCTTTGTTGAATTTATTTTGATATGCAATTTTTTGTGTCAATTTATGCTAAGGAGTTAAGGAAGTGGATGCTAACTATTTTGATACTTGGGCTTTGTGTCTAAATAGGATCAATGACTCGCTATATTGACAAAGGCTAATAGCTATTGAGTTGGAGGAGTTTGTCAGTTCAATATAATATGCAGATTTCGATACCTGTTTGTTAAAGGGGTTAACATGATGAATGTTTATCGATTTTTATCGATATGGTGATTAATATTGGTGGCTTAAGAGATATCTAGTTGTTGTGTTAGAGTTTGTTGAATTTTTTAATACTTAGTGCTAGAACCAAAAGTGGTCTTAATAACCCCATTAATTTTTTTTGTTAAGTTTTCTTTTCTTAACAATTTCGATATATTTTCCCTACGTAGATTAGATTCATTTTTTAAATTCTTAATATTTCTTAAGTATGTGTTCCAATTATATAATAATAAAGAAAAGTCAAAACTATTTTTGGAAGAGTAATAATACATTTTTGGAAAGAACAACAATACTCTTATAAATAGAAGAGCTCTTGGTCTCTCTCTCTCCACTCTTACTATTTTTGGAAGCATTTCCATACCTATCATTAAACAATGCATAAAAGGAGACTAACAGAGTCGAGATCAAGGATAAAAGAGTTTAAGACGGTTACTTGAAGAACTTTGAGTTATATAGAAGTTAGGAGTATAGATCAAGGTATGTTTTATTTTTTATATCCAATATGATATTTTTAAAGCATGATATTAAACACTAAATATGAAACATTTTCCAAGACTTAGTCATTAAAATTTTGACGTTGACTATTGAAGTGCTCTTGATTTTTACTGTTTTATTATGTTTGTGAATTGGGATTTGTAACTTTAGATTATTTGTTTTAGGTGATGTGATATAATCCTATTAGGCCACTTGGTATCTAATTCACCATATATGGGTTGTTTGTTTGTTAAAGAGGAGGATTTAGGACTTCAATAATGTTAGGATAGGGTCTATAAAAGTAAGACAGAATTTAACAAAGTTAGACTTGACTTTCCACTCCCTTATCCATTAATGTCATTTAGGTTTTATTCAAGCATTCAAGCATCCATCTCTTATATTGTATATGATTTGAGCATATTAGGAGTTACATGGAAGATCTAAGTCATGAGGTTCCTTACAAGTTGATGAGTTGTTCACAACTGGTTCATAGACTTAGGCAATCCATCTGAGGTTATGGTGAATTATCTCTTAATTTGAGGGTTGACTTATCTTAGCTATTGGGATGGTTTTCCCATGATAAGTGCACCAATATATATTGTTATACATTGGACATGATCTATGGTGAATCATAACATTGGCTATTGGGTAGTTACGATCACAAAGCTACTATGTTGCATGGAGTCTTAACCGTGAGAGAATATTGAGTTAGTGTTGAGGTCTTTAGTGGCTTTAACCTATATGTGAGATCCTAAGGTGGACATATATTCTCTATGGATTAAAATGCCGTTGATTAAAATAGGTGACAATAGATATTCTCAATATAGGCACCATGATATCTCATGAGTTTGAGATAGTGTATCCCCTTAAGTGATCCTAAGGATTTGTGATCATGAAATCTACGATATGTAGTGATTTCAAGTGGAATTTGAAAGCAATGACTAATGAAGGGGAGAGGGTGAAGGCTATGGCTCTCCCTTTCTTTGGAGGTGGAAGATGGCTTTATGGAAAAGCTATAGAGACCCTAACCCATAAGGGGGTATTTATAGGGTTGCTAACTAAGCTTAAGTGACTTGAGCCTACTAAAGGTTTGGTTTACTTAATCTAACCCAAAATGGGTCATAATTGATTAATTAACTTAATAGGACCTACTAATTAATCAATTAACCCAACCAGAGACTTTGTTCACTAACCCCCATGTAATCTTATGTAATTCTTAAAAGTCCTTTATGCACAAAAGTGAACCTAGAGCTAATCTAATCCTCATAAATCCATGACAATAAGGTGTATGAGCTCAGAGTAGGGACCACTGAGACCCATAGGAGTATTAGCTCCCTCATAATCTAATTCCAAAATTGATTCAACATTCAATTATAGAGAATCAACTATACTTCAATACCTTATGTAAATAATGACGAGACATTATGTGCTCAAGTCTGTGACTTTCTACTCATTGCATTCAGTCTCCCTATGAAATGGTGTCTATAGTCTAATAAGGCAAAATCTATAAGTCTTTCAAGACTACCTCTACTATCCTTAAGTTATATATTCTCCTATTGTGTGTTCAACCGACATGTCTTAACTCTCAAAGAGCATAAGTCAAGTTTCACTTAAGGAGCTACTTTAACCATAGTTTTCATGAACACACCTCCTTGGGATCACCTAAGGAGACACTCTATCTTAATCCTATGAGATATCATAGTGCCTCTATTGAAAATACTTATTGCTACTAGCTTCCATCAACAGTACCCAATCCATAGGGAATATATGATTAACTTACAATCTCACTTGTAGGTTAAAGCCACTACTAACTTTAGCACAATCTCAATATTCTCTCACTATTGAGAGATGACACAATGAAGTAGCTTAGTGAAGTCATGGCTATTTGATAACCTTAAGTCATGATTCATCGTAGATCTTGTCTAATGTGTAACCATACACACTAGTGCACCCACTATGGGAAACTTATCACGATGACCAACACTAACCATCCCTCCAATTAGGAGGCAGTGTACTACAACGTCTAATGAGTTGCCTAAGCCCATGAACCGGATGCGAACAAGTCATTCATTTACAAAGAACCCTTGACTTGGATTTTTCATGCAACTCTTAATGCACCCAAGTCATATACAATACAAAAGATACAGGTCAAAATGCTTACAAGGTATAATGCATGGAATTAGGATAGATAAAAGCGACTTGGAATTTTCTTAATAAGTAATAAAATCCAAAAATTTATTACATTATTTCATGCTTTTAAGGGCTCTATCTTAACAATCTCTCACTAGTCCTTAAAGCATCATGCCTTTAACGCATACTACGTACATAATTGACACCTAAACTATCCTAATGACTATTGAAGACTCTTCTTGTAGATGTCTTGGTGAAATGATCCGCCGAGTTATTCGTAGATGAGAAAATTAAGGTTAATCTTAATAGAGAAAACAGCCCAGAGGGGGGAGAGGTGAATTGGAGTTTAAAAAATTCTTTTTCAAACACAATAAATTTAAGCACAAGAAACACAAATATAAAGAGATAAGGTTAAAGAAAGCAAACTCAGATTTTATAGTGGTTCGACACTTCCTTGCCTACATCCACTCTCCTCAAGCTCCTAATCGAGTGAGGGTTCCACTATACTTGAAGCTTCAACCAAGCTTCTAATCACTTTTACACTTGGATTCTGGCTCTAATGGGTTCTTTCACAATCTCTTCAAGTCTCTACTCACTTGAAGGTTTTAACACTCAAATAATAAGTTTAAATCTCTCAACCTAGCTTAACAATGGCTTAAATACAACTCAAGGCTAGGATGAATCACAAAGGTGTACTAAAAAATATGCAAATTGAGATTTAATGCACCAAGAAAAGAATGAGAGCTTTTAAGGCAAGAACAAGTAAGTAAACAAATAAATGCAGGTGTTCTATTTTTCATAAATGAAGTGGAGCTCTTAATTTATAGGTTTCTAACCTCGGGAGCCAAAATGCCAAAAAGCAGCCTTGACCAGTCAAGCTAGGGATTGACTGATTCACTAGCCGTTGTAGCATTTAATGCTTGGTAGGTGATTCGTCCCAGCAACGGCGCCATTTGATTTGTGTGCCAGATGGGTGTTATCTACATAATTTATAAAACTTAAATCACCTTACACTAGTGTAGCATGGCTACTATAGTATAGCGGCTCTAAGATCGTCCACAGGGATGGGTTTTCTTCGTACAAGTGACTTTAGTGAAGGTAATGAAATGGTGCTTTTCCTTATGAAAATTAGCTTTTAAAGAAAATGGAATTATGGTTGAAAAAGTTGATTTTAAGTTAAGCAAAAATAGCAATTGAAGTTAACTACAAAGAGAATGTCTCTTAGAGCTTTAGGTCACTAGGATCGGGTTCCTTAGGCAAAGGGGGAGATTCCAGATCTTCTCCTCTCATTGGGGACAATAATGATTCGTTCCCAATTGGTGTCTCAGCTGATTCATGTCCAGCTGGTGCTCTTTGATTGAGAGAGTAATCAAAAAAATTTATAACCTATATCACCATGCATTATGATAGCTTAGCTAATATAGCATAGTGGCTCTAGGATCGTTCACTGGGAAGGGTTTTCAACTCACAACTGATACCAATTCAAAGTAAATTGGTGCTTTTTCATTTCAAGGTTAGCTTAAGAAATAAAACACAAACTTTGTTTAAATGAGGTTTTGTTTAAAGTTAACTAAAAAGAAAGTAGTTGAAATTACTTATGAAGAAAAACATTCCTTGGAGGTTTAGGTTCACAGGGGAGGTTCCTTATGCAAAAATAGAGCTCCGGTCATTTGGTTCATTTCCTCGCATTAGAGAATTAACATATAGTCAATTCTCTAACCGGTGTTATACAGATGTAACCTTTAAATGGATTTAAGCTCTAATTCCCTCTCACTGATGCAACTTGCAATGGCTCGTGCCTTTCACCTAGCATTTGTCATTCAAGGTGATCTTTAACTTTGGACTTCCCTTCTCAAGCTCGCAAGAGATAACTAATGGATGTCTCCTTGGAGTCTAAAAGCTTACCAAGTGTTGGCAATTCTAGAAAATCCTACCTCCAAGTCACTTCCCAAAAGCTCGCAAGAGATAAACAAGTGCATCTCCATGGACGAAGATCATGTGCCTTACCAAGTGTTGGCTCAAGTGACTTGAAGGTGTTTTAAGTTAACTAAAAACATAGAAATCATTAAAGGATCACACTTTCTCTTCATTAATGGTTGAAACCACAAAGCTATAAATTCTTACACTTGGAACCTTTCTCGGCAACCTTAACTCCAAGGAATTAAAAGTCTAGCCACTCATTCTCTGAGGAAAATTCCTCAGAGCTTGTTTTGCTAGTAAGAAAAAGAATGAGAAAACAAATATATGAAGGAAAAACAGAGCAAGTGCTCTATAAAATATATTTCTTCCTTCCACCGATTACATAATTTTCATTTCTAAAGAAAATTACAAACTATATATATGAGGTTATTCACCCTTTTCCTTGCTTAAAGACTAAGGAATCCTATGATAGGTAGGTTACAAGGAGACTTTGGGGATTTAGACAACAAATATCTAAAGCAAAATATCTCAAGATGTCGGTCGAAAATATCAGGAAGCTTCAGGAGAACACCGCGGCACTGTATACTGAGAGAAAACTCTCCGAGTAAGCGCTATCAGAGGATCCGGATATGTCTGACCGGAGAAGTTGAAACGTCCTCCTCTCCCATTCGACTATGAGATATCCGGATGTAAAATGTCGGCGCATGGAATTCCGGATGTGAAATGTCGGCGGACAGAATTCCTCCCCGGGTGGACTGAGCTATGTTGCGCAAGGGAGACCGCGGAGCGCGCAAGGATATCTGGATCAACTCCATCTGGATTCCCCCAGAGGACATGTGGCGTGCTCCCCTATTCGGACTCCCTCAGGGAGAAGCACACGACACTCATGAACATCACACCCGGACGATAGCATATCCTATCCAGATATGTTGTCCGGATTATTGACTTAATGTGAGCAAGCCTTGCTACAGCCCATATTCCGCCGCCATCCTGTCCGGACATCTTTTACTCCTTGCATTCCAGATTTGCTTATGCAAAGGACTTCAAAGCTTCAGTTCTACATGTTTCTGAGCTTTCCATTGCTTTGCTGTGGATTCCAAAGAACTCTCCTCAATCTCTGATTGCTTTGGTGATCAAAAAGCTATCAAAACACCAAAACTTAACACAATTTGATTAGAATTGATTGCAAGGGTCCTGAATATGTTAATTAGGTTAAAAGGTGATAACTACTACTCAAAAGTGTTTAAAAGAGTTAATTACAAGCTATGAAATAGCACTTTTTGAGTAGTAATCAAATAACATAAAGGATGGTTATCTCCTGAACTAGTTTTGTATTTAGCAATTAAGATTTGATCCAAAGGGTTCATGAAAAGTGGTAGTTGCTTCCCATTAATAGCTTCAAACACTAAAGACCCTCACCTTAAACCACCTTACAATGGCTCGTACTTGATAACTAATGAACATCCATGGATCTAGGAATAAGCATCCATAGAATCCGGAAAGCTTACCAAGTATTGGCCATTCAAGGTGATTCTCACCTTGAACCACCTTCCAATGGCCCGTACTTGATAACTAATGGACATCCATGGATTTAGAAATAAACATCCATAGAATCAGGAAAGCTTACCAAGTATTGGTCATTCAAGGTGATTCTAAGGGATTTAAAGCTAAACCTTCAAATAAAAATCATTAATGGTTAACATCTACCTTCATTTAAAGTAAGGAAAACTCCCACCTTTGCATTCGAGTCCTTCCCCTAGTTTCCATCACTCTAAGAAATGTAAAACTTAGTCACTCATCCCCTGAGAAATCATCCTCAGAGGTTGTTTGGCTAGAAAGAAAAATGAAAACAAAATGAGAAGGAAAGACAGAGCAAGGGCTCTGTATATTTCTTCCTACGGGAATTACAAGTGTCGTCCTCCTATCTGTTGTCTCCCTCACAAAAGACTATACAAAAAGATATATAAAGAGAGGTCTTTCCAACCCCCCTTTATAGTTGGTAACCAAGAAATCCTATCATTGGTTGACTACAAGGAGAAAATAGTAATTTACACAAAAATCTGGAGATAATCTAACGGAGTTGGTGCACAAGAAGATTTCGCAAACCATGCTAACTTTCACTTAGTCCTATAGTTGCTCCTCCTCTTGATTTCGCATGCTATGCGAAAATTTCGCATAGACATGCAAAATTGCTACATGTTGGATTTCTTCCTCTAGTTTTCTTCCTTGCATCTCTGATTGGCTTGGCAACCTATTGCCAAGCTTGGCAAAGGGCTATGAAGTGCTCCAAAACTCGGATTCTTTATGTATTTGAGCTTCAACTTGCATTGCCATGGTTTGCACAAAATTCTCCCTCATTCTTTGCTTGTTTCAATGATAAAAAAGCTACAAAAAACACCAAAACTAGTTAAAAATTGATTAGTAACCCTTGCTAGGCTTCTTAATGTGCCAATTGAGTTAAAAAGTATTAACTACTACTCAAAAGTGTTTAAAACAGTTAATTTCAAGCTATAAAATAGCACTTTTTGAGTAGTAATCAGCAAGTGACTGTTACCCTCGATCGAGAAGACATATCCCTCGATCGGGAATGAAAGGATACTAGAAGAGAGAGAAGGTTTTTTACATTTCTCGACCGGGAAGGAGTAGTAACCAGTCGACTTTTACCCCAACCCACTTGAGCTGGTTGGCCAATGCCTCAACCAGTTCACCATTTTTGGCCCAAAAACCTATATTTTTTCTGGTCTTTTTGGTCCTAACACTTAGGCAAGGTCTTTAAGTAAATTAATATGTCAATTTTGAAACATTATGCCTAAGGTTCATTTGATAGAACTCGGATTTAGATGGAAATGTTACTTTAATGCATAAACCAAGTTTTTAAAGATGCATGAAAAGATATAAAAATCCTAAGTACACCCATGCATTCATCTTACATATGTTTCCTATGATTAAAGGTCTTCCAATTGTCTTGATTGTGCATCCATTGGTCCTTTAATTAATTTCCAAATTAACACTTGAAATTCTTTATAATTCAAATCAATTAGTAACTTAGTCATGGTTTGTTATCATCCAATTGTAAGGATTAGGAGATATAGGGTTCAAACAACAACCTTGTGATAAAAAAGAAATTAAGGAAATAACAAGCTCTAAGGCACAATTAATGGGATTAAATAAGATTAAAAAAAATCTCACATCAGATATATTAATCATAGATTTTTCTTTGAAACATAGAACATAAATTTTAGTCTTGGAACGTAGTCTCATATGCCTGTAATAAAATTTTCCATATAAAAATACACATTAAATTAAACTTCCTTTCTTCCTTTTAACATTTCTCAATTGTTTCCATCATGTAAATTATTTAAAAGAAAAATATAATAGTGAAATACAACTTGGCAAGCATATTTCAGTTATTCCTTTAATAAGTTTGAGAGAACGGAATAAAGCAATGAAGAGAAAAAGGAAAAAAAAAAACATCACTATGGTGCTTTAGTGTTATGGTGCTTGGAACAATTAATACATTTTCATTTTTACTTTCTAATTTAATTTTGTTATGGTGCTTTTAGTCCAGTTGGAGCCATTTTCCCCTTTCTTCTATATCTAACACATCTTCCTTTCTGATGAACTTTTTCAGGTGTATTCTGTTGGATGAGAACGATGGTGTTTTTGGTCATGATACCAAATACAACTGTTGTAAGTAAGACTTCTATGTTGCCAATTACAAGCTAATACAATCACTAATTTTGATACAATCAAAATTCTCGATACAATCCCCACGACAAACCATACATGATCAACAAAGGAACTTATAATAAACAAAGTATTTCATCGATATCAATAATCAAACCCACAGTCACATACAAAAAGAGAATTTTATTAATACATTGGATTTATAGAGGACACTTTTCAAGGAAAGTGAGTGTGGACAATTTAAATTCGACACTAGCTAGGTTCAAAGGTCTTGCTAATTAACAACTATTGATACCAGGAACACTGAGACTAAAGTCCATGCAAAATCAGGTGTGCACCATATTGGGGTTGAATAGTTATAACACTAAAAGGTGCATGAGCATAAGATGGGGAAAGTTCAAATGAGAAACGTTGTACGATCATTGCCAAAGCCATTTTTGCTTCCGTCATTGCAAAATTTTGTCCAATGCACACCCGAGGACCATAACCAAATGGAAAGAAGGCAAATTGGCCCTTTGTTGCCTTAGAAACTCCTTCAGAAAATCTCTTCGGGTTGAAATCTTTTGTGTTGTCTCCCCAGATTTCATGGTCATGATGAACTAGGAGGATTGGCAATGAGACCTGCACGCCGTCTGGTAAATACATTCTCCCACTTCGGTGTCAGCATAAACAGATCATGGATGCTGGTGGATATAACCTAAGGACCTCATGAAAAATCATTGTAACATGCAATATAGAAAATAGTTTTATCATGAGAATTCATTATTGAAATACACTAAATCATTCAGAAGCATGCATCAAACTATGAAGGAATTCTTAGAATGTAGCTATGTAAGAGATTGTTTAAATTTGTACACCAAATATACTTTCATGTACATATGGAACCATACAGTAACTCCGCTTACAAACTAAGAACCCCATGAAAATTAATTATAGCCTAGAGTTTAAATTTCTAGAAAATGTGCTTTGCAAGAGGAAATACTGCAATTGTCCTCAGGGTCTTGCAAATGATATGATACTAATTAAGTATTTGCATAAAGGTTTCACTACATTTAAAAACAACCTTTGCAACAAGCAATTAAAAAAACTAACTCAAGAAAATAATATTTGCTGCTCTTATACCAAGTATTTTCAAATGGGTTTTAATTAAAACAAATGTTTGAAACAAGATACAGAGACAAAACATATTTTTTGATCCTCAAGATTGCAAGAAAAAAATACAAGTAACATATTATTACCAAGTAGAGATAAGCTGAATACTGGGTTGATACTCACAATTTTAAGGTGATTTAAACCATCACCATCTGGTTTTTTATTGCCAAAAACTTGTAAAACCTCTTCTCTTGCACGAGCTTACCAGTTTGAATGCTTGCTTAATAGAACCATTGTCCACAGAAGTAAAACCGAGGTAGTCTCTTGGCCAGCGAAGTAGAATAGCTTACACTCCTCGATGACATCCTTGTTGCTCATTCCAACATTCTTCCTTTCATCATGTTCTTGCATTTCGCCAACCTTCATTGCCTTCTCTCCTCTCAATGATGCCTTTTAACAATGCATTGACTTCATTGCTAATTTGCCTCATTCTCTTATTTGTCTTTGTTGGAACAAACTTGCTTGGAAGTAATCGTAGGAAATGAAGATCAATGAAATACAGGAAGAAACTAATGCATTTTCATCAATGACTTTTTATTTGTTCAATTTCTCGGAATATCTATGGTGTTTCAAAGATGAAATTATCCAGACATTAATTGACCATTGGATCCACACGTACAGTAGTATTTCACCATGCATCTTGCTAAGATGTTCTGCCAATTAAAGAATTCATTCAGTAAAAATCCTTTAAGCTAACTTGGCCATTAGAGAGGTCTGTCCGAAACACATCCAGAAATGCCTTTTTTAACAGAATATAGGAGACCAGAGGGGCTGGAGTAGCTGCCCAGAGGGTACGTGTTGAGCAGGAACCAATAGTTCATAGACTCGTAAAGCTAAAGTAAAGTTTCTTAATGGTTCTCAATAAGAGGCACTAGCAGCTGCAGCCTAGAGAATACCATTACCATATAACATGTTCAAATCACTTCCGGCCAATACCATATGGCATGCTCAAACAACTAAGTAGTTACTATGTTCGAAGCTAGCCCAAATTCAATTTTTACTTCCCAAAATCCCCTGGATTCTTTGGTTGCAGCCTTGATGTGAAATAACTAAACCAGGTTAGTTAAGGGTATGTTTGGTATACCAAATGGAGGTGAAAGAAAATAGCAATGAAGAAGGGTAAGATTTAAGACTAATATTGAATAGATGTATTTTACCGAAACTGAAGGGAAGGAAATGAAATTAACATTTAAATATGTTCTCAATTACTATCTTTTCTCAGTCACATTTGCATCACATCGCTTCAACAAATTTGTGTTTCAAATATTAAAATTTTATATAGTAAATATGAGAGTAAATGTATAATGATAAATATTCTGGTAATGATCTTTTATATACCATTCAACTTTGAGGAGAGACAGATTAGGAGCTCTCACAAGAAAGTTTCTAATATTTGAATGGTTTAAGCTGCCATAAGTTTGAGCTTGTGGATATGCCATTTACACCACTCTTGCATATGCATCAAGAAAGAGCTCCAATTGCTATCTATATGTATATAATTTAGCAATTCAACATTGGTTTAACAATGAAAAGTCAAAAGTTCATGCAAAATTTGAAAAGATGTGAAAAGATAATTAAGGAACAAATTTTAGAGGTACCATTGAAATTTCATTGAGCTGTAAATTCTTTCAGAAAATTAATTAAAAAGAAGAAGAGGAAGAAGAAGAAGAAATGGCAGGAAAGATCATTAGGGTTCAGGAAAGACAATTAGGGATAAAAAAAAAAATCAGAAAACCGGCTATACCATATTTCTTGAGGGAATGATAATGGAAGGGGAGAACTCGCTGTAAGATCTCATCGGATAAGCTGATGGGTCTTGAATTTGCTTCCCTAATCATCCTTAACATCTCTCTAACATCCCCATGTAACAATCTGTAGGAATTTCCCGTTATACCTTGCTGCCGAAGACACCTTTTTAGCTTCTTTGGTCTCAACCACACCCAATTCAATAGTCTCCATGCATATATTAGGAGAGTAATAAAAGCAAAGGAAATTGCAACTGAGCTAAGCTTCATTTCTAGTTTGGAAGAGAGTTCCAGGAGTGCTCTGTGAATTGCTTCACAGTTGAGAAAATCAATTTAGATGAGTAGCCCCACCGCTTCTTATCCTATCGGATTCATTGGCCAGGAATTAGTGGCCGAGAAAATCTATAAGACTTTTATTTCCTCAAGATAAGGACACGTATCATCCTTTTAAAGTCTTCGATAGTCTTTAATTTCTCAATTATTAACTACAAAAATTCTCGTTTTGTTATTATTATTATTTTTTTTGGAATGAATTGTATTTTATGGCAAAAAATAAAATAAAATAAAAAAATAGATTTTTGTAATAATTTCTGTATGATAAAAAAGGTTTTTTAGGGATAAAATTTTTATTTATAGTAAAAAATCATGTTTAACCGTATAATGTATTTGTGACAAAAAAAAAATTGATAATATTTTAGTACAAATCTTATATTCATAATAAAAACCAAATTTAATTACAATATCAATTTCTGGCAAATGATTTTTCCTAGATAAATATTTAACATATATTTTTTAATGAATTTATATCTCATAATTTTAAATTCAATATGGTCAAACATGAATAATTTTTATATTTATAAATTTAAATTCAACATGGTAAAAACTAAATAATTTTAATATCATAAATAAATAAATTTAAATTTATTTATTATAGATTATTTAGTAATCTATATATATATGGAAAATTCTACGGTGTCAGGGGAGGTAGCATGCCTCGTTTTTTTTTTTTTTTGAGCCGTTGGATGAAAGAGATTAAATCTCAGCCATCCAAAAGAAAAAGAAAAAATGAAAAAAAAAAAAAACTGGGTACCTGTTCTCTCCCCCTCTTAGCCCCTTTTCCCGTTTTTCCCCTCTCTTCTCCTCCATAGCCGATCAACTTCTCCTTCATAGCCGACCGTCTTCTCCTCCATAGTCGGTTATGTCCCCGTACTCTCATCTCCACTCATCATCCTCCATAGCCAGCTAGTGTAGCTTCTGTTCCCCATCCTATTCTCTCACCCATTTCCCATTTTCCCCCCACTTGTGTCCCCATGCTCTCATATCCACTCATCATCCTCCATAGTCGGCCGTGTAGCTACTGTTCCCCATCCTATTCTCTCACCCATTTCCCATTTTTCCCCCCCTAATTTGGTATCTTCTCCACTCATCCTCGATAGCTGGGTCTGGTTTCTATTTTCTTCCTCTTTTGCCGAGTTTCTCGATATTTTCCTCTCTTCTCCATACTCGGCTCTTCTTCGGGTACTTTTGTTTTTTGCTCATTTCCATCGATTGTTATTTTCAGGTGCTTTCAGTTGTCTTCGTGTTATTGGTTGTTTTCGGGTGAGATATTGTAACCATTTCGGGTCGCATCTTTTCGAGTTATGTCTTTTCTTCGTATCCCCTCTATTTATGTCCATATTTAATTTTCATATTTGGGGTTTTTTTCGGGTTTGAAGTAAAGAGTGCAATATTCCCGTTCTCCCCTCTCCTCTCCATAACCCTTGTATTTTCCTCATATTTTATATTTTTGTTTAAGGGGTGTTTTCGGTTTCTAAATTTTATGGTTTGAAGACCCAAATTGAAGACATAGCTGGAAGAAGAAGAAGATGTGTAGTACTAAGAGAAAGAAAGCTAAAAAGGACACAATTTTTTGTTAATCAAAAGGCGGTTGGTCGTAATTATTTGTCAAGTTCTATATTAAGGAAAAAAATGTGAGTATTAATAATGTGTTTTACAATATTGTATCCATTATATTTCATGTTTTTTGTTAGATTTATGGATTGATCACATTCATGAAAAATAATGTGATTAGATCCATAAATGGAGATTGAAAAAAATTGATATGCTAATTTTTTGACCATTTAAAATGTACAGAGATTTAGGGAGGATTTTGTAGTGGTGGTGGTGAAAGTATGTTTGATTTATTATATTTGAAATCATATTATAAAAATTGACTTAAATGATTTGATTTAATTTTTAGGAGCGAACGCAATGTTGTTGAAGTTGTTAGAAATCCAAAGAGGCCTATTAGAGCTTGGATACATTACTAGTAAGGAAAAATAGAAATATGTAAAAGAATATATTTTTTAATGTATTTTTTTTGTGGTTGTTATAGTTAATTTTGTTTGAAATTGTTTTGTAGCAATGATCAATTGGCCATGATCAAAGAGAAGGATAAAGGAGTTAAGATAAATGATTATGTAAGGAGTAATATTGTTGCGTCTAGTATAATTACATTTTAAAATTAGAATTTAAAGTATGTGACCAATTAATGTAGTTGAGGAAAAAATTGGGCAAGAAGTGGCATGAACTTTCAAAAGTAGAAAAAGAAGATTTCATGGCAAAGTCCAAAGAAAGTTCTAAACAATATTCACTTCAAAAGGGTGTGGTTCCAAAGGTAATTTTTTTGTAATAAATATTTAATTTCATTACTTATGTATTTGTTGGAAATTATATTAATGTAAACATGTTTGATGTTTGTGTATCTTTTCAGTTATATCTTCAGAGTCGATGCTCACCCAAGCGAGTGATTAGAGTTATTGAAGAATTAGAACCAAAGCAAAGAGCTGACATAGAAGAAATAGGATTTGGTAGCCTCTTGCAACTTCGATGTAGGAAAATTGATCATAGGTTATGTCTTTGGTTGATAAATAGTTTTAACCCGAACACTTATATGTTAGAGTTGTATAATACTTGAATCAAATTATCCTCCATCGATGTTGAATTTATTATGGGATTGAGGGCAAGAGGGTTGAAGATTGGCATGAACAAAGATGTTAACCATCGGAATGATTTATGTAAAAAAAAATATTGTGATAAAAAGGGGCGATTGCCATTAGTGATGTTAGAAAATCAAATTAGGGAGGATAAAGAAGGTGGAAAAGATTTCAAATTTTGTTTTGTATTATTTGTGTTGGGTGCATTATTGTGCCCAACAATGAAGCTTTTTGTGCAACGTTCTTTCTTACATCTTGTGGAAGACATCGATTCAATAAAGAAGATGAATTGGGTTAAATTTGTGTTGTCTTATCTTGTGCACGGGATTGAAGAGTTTAAGATGAAACAACAAAGTGGGGTTTGCGGTTGCTTATTGTTTTTAATGGTAATGTCCTTGTAATTAATCTATATCATAGTGAATTTCGAATTTGTTATAATAAAATTTGTTAACTAACTATATATCTATGTCAAATATAATCGCAGTTATTCTACCACGAGCATATATCATTTGAAGAGAAATTTCTAGCATTATATACTCAACCTTGTCCTCGGATTACTGCTTGAGGAGATGATGAAGTACTAGACATGAAACGAAGATTGAAAAAACTCGGTGGATATGCAAATGACAATGTAAGTTATAGTTTCAAAAGTCATTTAATATTGGTTTAAGTTTTTTTTTTTATTTTTAATCTGATGTGTGTTATATTTTGATGAATATATTGTAGGTCAAAATATGGGTGATACAAAATGAGATAAGGGATTGTGTTGATAGAAATGCGCTGACAATGGAGAGGGAGAATGAGGAGGATGAGAAATTTGAAATCAATCCAAAGAAAGATGTTATTAAATGAGTAAGTTTTACAATATTCATCGTGAGTATCAATATTAGTAGTGAACCCTTGTATTATGATGTTATTAATGAAGTTCCTATATATCACTAGGAACACAGTGGGAGCTTAATGGAGATGGATAAAACCTTTCAACAATTAAAGACACATCTAATTGATTTGTGTCATGGTGCAAGTAGTAGTAGTTGTGAAAAAGTTTTGACTGAATTTGAGGAGAAATATACTACACTGAAAGGTCTCTTCCTTGGGTCAAGAGGAAGACCTTTGAGAATGCACGAGGAGGGAATGAAGAATAACATTCTCTCATGTGAGAGAAGTTTGGAAGATAATGACAATAAGAAAGGAAATGAAAATTATGTTCACACTTTGTCAATTGAGAAGTTATGCACTAAGGACTTGAATGGAAAGAATGAAGATGCATGTGCTACATCAATTGAAGTGCATATCATTCCATATGAAAATGTAGATATTTTACCACTTCCAATCAAAAGGAGTAGAAGAGATTATGTAAAGGTATGTATCATATAAAAGAAAAAAATTATTTTCTTTACAACTACTTAACCATTACATAGTAAATAGATGTATATTAATGGCATTTTCCATATTAGGAACCATTACAAGCACTATGTGGTTATCCCAATCATGTCATGAAAACACATACATCAAGGAAGAGGAAACCAAGTAAATTCAAGGTCTCCCTGTTTGTACACAATTTAAGGAAGATGGGAAAACGTCAAGCATCAGAGGTATAATACAAATAGTTTAATATCATGTTCTTATTTTTGATACTCAACATATATAGCTAATAATTATGTCATGTTTTCTATTTAGTCAATCCCCATGTCCATTCGTGAAGATGTGGTGGATACTTAATCATTCAATGTACTTCAATCTCTTGTTGCTGATTATGTTTTCAATAAAGCATTGTCAAAAAGGTTTGTAGTGTCTAGAATATTCATAGATGTGTTGTTACAATTTTAGCCTTCATATGCTTCCAATTTAGTCAAGAATGTTTTAACATATTATTATTTTAGGGAGCTTCTTGTTGACTTTGATCATGAACATGGAGTTCGTGGAGATTTTAAGTGCTTATGTCCTAGACAAAACTTGATGGATGTTGTAAGTACCTACTTCATTTATATCAAATGCGTGCTAAATTAATTAAATTAATTTATTGGAGTTATTGTTTAACAACAGGTAATAAATCTAGAAGCCTCAAAGCTAAATTATTTCCGAAGGCAATTTATAGGCATTACAAGTATAAGATGCTATCTTCCCACTACATTTTCAGTAAGCTCATATTTCTCTTGTTGTTTACTTACATATTAAGTACAATATACTAATGTTCGTATTATGTTTTATTATTAGCAAATGATTTTGTGTGGGAGTCCTCATCCTTTTTTTGATAGAAAAACATCCATCGTGAGTAAGTACATTAGCGAATTGGATGATTGCGAGAAGGTTAGTAATTATTTGTAATGCTTAATTGCATATATGAAATTTAGAGTAGATATTGTTTTCACCTATAATATAGTAGATATTTTGTGCCCTAACTCATATATATTGTTTTTCTAACTTTACAGCTATTTATTCCAATGCATGACAATTGCCCCAGTCATTGTTATCTGTGCGCCATTGACTTCAAAAACTCTCATATCCAAATTTTGGATTCATTGCGATTGAAGAGTCGGGATGAGTTCCGGTTTAAGAGTGTTAAAACAGTGGTATGCTTTCATCCTTTTGTTTTCCTTTTAATTTGTTTTTTTTCTCTTCCATATTTATTAACACTTTCATAATAAATTAGGTTGAATTTTGTCAAACGTTCTTCAAATTGTATGACATAGGGAAAGATGTCTTCTAATTCTCCATTGATTGGGATCCTTCGATTTCGACCCAAGATAATGGGTTAATATGAATACATAACTCAAATTAATATTGTTTATCTGAGCTATAAATATACACCATTCAATAAGTTGTTTTTCTTTTCTTTTCTTTTTCTTAGGTGGGATTGTGCATGTCATTAAACATATGCAGACATTCAAAAATGGTGATTCGATGACGGGCTCCAACCTATGTAATTCTATTAAATTACGCCGGGAAATAGCAAGTGATTTAGTTTTACACAAGGGAAATAGAGAAAAACAAACCATCATGGCTATTGTTTGTATAAAGACGTCGACACGAGCAATGAAAAAATTATTATTATGATATTTGTTGTTTTTCTAATATTTATCATTTCCATCTCCACATATCGTCATGTTTATTGGAAAGTTGTGACCTTGGATGACCATACATTGTTCATGATTAAGTTTGTTTTATTTGAATATGCTATACTCTTCTTTCAATATGGTAGGCAAAATGAAATTGTAATATATAGGCATCATTCATGTTCGACATGTTTGATTTTCTACGATCTTTTAGGTAATTAGATTTTTTTGTCCCTATATAGTTTGGGTTGCTTTTCAAATATATATATATTCATTTATCTATACTCAAAATTATATAGTTAGTACTTGTAAGAGTATAGGTTAGGCGACTAATATTTTTAGTCAATGTGAATTATAGGTACGACTTGTGAAGGCAGTGGAGCCCGGTTGAGGAATGACGTTTAGCTGATAAGATCCAGTCAACCAGTTCAGCTTAGTCTAGTGTCTACCAACAATGGAATTATGGCAACCGGTTGAGAACAATCCTTAATCGGAGAATGACCTTTTTGATGAAGTGTTAACCGGTTGAGGAATGAAGGCTACCGGTAGAGGAAGTTTCTCAACCGATTGAGGAATTGTTTAACCAGTGTCAACTGGTTGAGGAATGAAGGCTACTAGTAGAGGAATTCTCTCAATCGGTTAAGGCAAAAGCTTTAGGGTTTTCATTTGAAGACTTTAAGGTGAAAGAAGGTTTAGGGTTTGGGGAGTTAGGGTTTGAGATTAGCAAAAATAAAGAAAAAGTGATTGGTTGGGCCTTGAGACTGATTCTAAGATTGCCAAGAATTAGAGATTAAGGACAAGAAGAGGATAGGTAGAAGAATAAACATAGCAACCACATCTATAAAGTATCAATAAACTGATCCTAAATTCCAATAATTTAACCACCAGCTCAAATTTTGGTATATATTATTTATTTACGGGAAACAACATTTTGTTACATAAGGGTACAATAATGATATGTTGTCTTCCAAGTGAAACAAAAGTTATGCTAAAATGATTGGTCCACCTGCTTGGAAGGTAAAACATCTTGCACAAAACGACTAATTCTTTGTCAGCCTATTAGTTTCATGAACGGTCTTCCTATGAATCTGATTTAAACAACCATTTGAGCTTCTTGAAAGATCAGTAACTTTGTGGACTTCAAGTCTCTCTCTTACCTTTTCAGACTGCCACCTTAAATAGTGGTTGTGTCTTTTCACACATCAAATTTGTTGAAGAGCTCAAAGTTCTGTCCTCCATTAAACTTTCTACTGAGGATGAGGTTTTTGCCATTTTGGCTAAACCATAACCAATTACTTTGGGAAAACCTCTCAACACCTTGCTACAAAGATCCTTCAAAATGCTCTAGATTACATATTCCCAAGATAGATTAGCAAAACTCATCAAAATTAGGCTTACAACAACTAGATGAAGGAGATTCCAATGGCATGCCCTTTTAGGGTTCTACATGGTTCAGTCCAAGGAAATGCCCTTAAAGTCCAAAGAATCCTTTGTCACCAATAAGGTACTGCACCTGCCAAGGGGATCTTTGTCTATCCTAGAAATCCCCGTTCTCCCTAGCCAAATCATTTAGAGGATAACAAACTTCTCTCCCAGCTGTGCTACTCTTCTTCCAAAATTCTTATGTAGGCCATTATAACCAATGGTGATCAAATCATTACTACTGTTGGAAGAACCCTAGGAATACCTATCAATTGAATTAATCTATGCCATAATCCCAAAGAAACAGGTTATGAAGAAATGGTGACTTACTTTCTCACCATTGTTAGAGCATAACACCCTGCTTCAGGCAAAGGGCAATAAATGGCCTTCTAATAGCAGTTGAACCAGGCAAAACCCTTGATTTTAGGTACTCTTTGATATTTCCACGTTAAGGAAGATTGGGGGGAATAACTTGAAAAATTCCTTACATACAAAGGCATGGAAAATTTGAAAGCAAGCTTCATGGAGCTAGATCCAAACCCTTGCATTAGTAAATAAATGAAATGCATGGCAATGGATCAAACAATACATGAGAAGAGAGATGAACAATTTTATTGGTATGTTAAATTTGTCCCAACTCCTGAAAAATCTATGATTTAGGATATTTCAAGAAA
Organism: Vitis riparia; assembly: GCF_004353265.1. Lineage (NCBI taxonomy): Eukaryota > Viridiplantae > Streptophyta > Magnoliopsida > Vitales > Vitaceae > Vitis > Vitis riparia. The sequence continues at coordinate 15,252,355 of NC_048449.1, read as the reverse complement.
AAGGTTAATCCCCTTAATCTTCTCATAACTGATTTTGAAATTATTACCAACAGAAAAATAGAAACAAATAAAATTTGCAAGTAAATATGGAGACTTGCAAACTCCATCTATAAATTTCTCTAAAATGAAAAGTTTCTCAATCTTGTAACCAGCTAATTTGTAAGGTTAGATAGCACTTCCAATTGAAGTCAAAGTATAAACTATATATTTGTAGGCACTTTTAGAGTATTGAAAATTTGAATGAAATAGAAACCAAATACTAATTGGAAATTCATAGTAAACAAGACTGAATTATGAGTATAACTCAATCTTGCTTTTTAGTATTAAATATTTATGCATAAATACATCATCACTATATGACATACCTAAATGAAAACAAAAGGAAAGTACCATTCCGGTTGACCATCAAATTAACCAGTTCCATTATTTTTGCAACCGGTAGCCACTGCCCATTTGGGTGCTGCTTCAACAGATTGGCAGTGTCTACCTGTTGAGATAAGAAGTCAACCGGTAGACTATAACCGGTCGACCGATTAAACTTTCATTACATATGTTGTAATCTGATAGGTTTCCTCTATAGATTGTTGTATTGATTGGCAATTTGGTCTTTTGCAACATTTAATTGCTCTTGCTTTCAAGGGACATCATTATGCTAATCGAATATCCATATAAACCAACATTTAGTTGGGTGGTAGCAGTTATAACAATGATGTATTGAACCCCATTTGTATCGGGGGGAATTTGTCTTCTACATCGAAATGGACCTTGGCATTTTGATCGAATAGTTAATTTTTTTTTTTACTGATGGCAAAACTTGTGATTGAGATGCTAAAAGTAGTTGTTTATGCCAACTTATTTTAACCTGCATAACCACACTATTCACCGGAATATGAAAACAAGTATATTTCATTGAAAATTACATGCCTTTGATGAGAACCTCAAGCCCTGTGTATCAAGAGTGGCACAAAAAAATTTATTTCAACTGGGTTATCAATCTTGTCATTATTATTTCATGAACCCACTGGTTGGTTCCACTACCTATAGCTTTTTTGTTTTTTTTTTCAGCAACCAAACAACATATTTTGTCTATTGTTTTTATTATTACTACTATTATTTAGGATGATTTTGGATTTTGGAAGAAGATCTCAATTTGCTTTGTTTATATGTTTCATGTCAGCAATTGAGGTATGATTTTGAAGACATTTAACCCATTTTTTATAATGAAAAAACAAGATCTACAATAATCTTTGTTGTAGGAGTTTGAATGCGGGTAATTGATGAAGGAATTCCAAAGTCTTGTTCCATGAAATAATGGAATTCCTGAACAAAGGATCTCAAATAACAATAGAGGTTCATATGAATTTGTACCTGAATAACGACTTATTGGGAGTTGCCTTATGCTAGGTTTATGTTCCATTTCATATTGAATTAGAGGAAGATCCTTGTAGTTTACAATGTGAATTGAATTTCCATGCTCAACAATTAGAATTTCTGTATGATTTCCCATCTCACTTGTGGTCCTTGCCTAGTATATCATCTGATTGATGGCCTATGCATTAATTTTTATTTGAACGCAATTATTTGTTCCCACATAATGGGGGTGAATCAAATAGAGTGTAGGTGGCATATTATCCAAAGGTTGCTATTAAGAATGAGTACTGGTCAAATGAATGGAAGCATTTGAAGGTTTCTTTGGTGGTAGACCAATGAAAGTGTTTGGGTGTGGGTTCCATCTTTTATATATGGCCAGGATTGTCAACAAAACCATCTCACAATATACAAATATAGTAGTGTAGACCCTCAATTTTGTCCCTTTAACACATGTCTTTAAGTTCGTTTTCGGTGCTCCACAGTAGTTCCTTGGTGGCCCAGTACTACTCACCACTTACCTTTTTCTGAGTCACCTTGGAGATTTTGGTTGAGGGATTATTTGATCCCTTATTGTGACCCTTGGCAGCCCTAACTTAGACTTAGGCTTTTCTTGTTTTTTTTTTTTTTTTTAGGATAGCTTTTAGATACACTTGGCCCATTAGGCACCACCCTAGGCCCACTTAGTCTCATCATAGGCCCGTTTAGGCACACTTGGCCCATTTGGATATTTTTAGTGTGACTCGTATGACTTGCATGGTTACATGGCTTTTGGGTTCGGCTTTTGTTTATTGGTTTGTTTTTATTTTATTTTATTTTTTTTATTTTTATTATTTATTTATTTATTTTTTAGTTTTAGTTTTATGATTATCATTCACTTTTTATTGGTTATCTTCCTCTTTATATTATTTTCCTTAACTTATTTATTATTTATTTTTATTTATTTATTTATTTATTTATTTTTACCGTTTCCTAATTTATTTACTTGCTTATCCGTTCATTCAATTATTTAACTTCAAAATTTTCATGTTTTTGCAAGGAAACTTACTATTGGAGTTTAAGGAATATGGGACTCTCTTTGGAAGGTTTTGGAGAGGAATTTGAAATTGGGAAGATTGCTTTTGAATTGGAAGATTTAAAAAAGGATAAGGAGAAAAGAAAAGAGAAAATAGGAGATTTCGCCTTTTTTAAAGGAGATTTAGGTTTTAGGAAAAAGGGGATATATATACGTGAGAGAGAAAAAAAAAAGGGTTTTTTTTTTTTTATTGTGGGAGGAGATTCGTTTTGGTGAGGAGCACGTATTGGAGTCTAGAGAGGGAGGAGGAGGAAGAAAGAACAAGCAAAAAAGAGGATTTTTATCTGGGAATTGTCTCCAGAAGGAAGAGGAAAGATAGCCAGAAGCCGAGCCATTGCAACCAAAGCTGTCCAGGTATGCACCTCGTTGCTTTTGGAATTCTTACCTATATTTGATTTTTTTTTCCGTGTGTTCGATTCCTGAATATTTAATTGTTTTGTTGATTTTTGTGTGGACGAAAAGGGCCACAATTTGCTTTGTTGAGATTGGTTACTTGCCTGTTTGCCTTGTTTTGATTTTGGATGTCATTAATGTCTTCGGAAGCATATAACTTCATGCCTGTTCCCACTAACCAGAGCCTATTGAAAAATCATGAGATGTGGTTTTATTTTCTTTTAATCTCCCATGTCTACTTTCCCATCGTTTCCTCTACTCTCTACCATATCTGTTTTGCCTTTCTTCCTACCCGTCACATAGCCATCAATTCTTGATATGGGGGTGACTCCAAGGCTTGGGAATATAGTCATGAGATTCAGCAAAGAGGTCAAACACTTCAAAATTCTGGAAATGCTATCACAATATGGGATCTAGAGAAGATTGTCTAAAGGGTATGTCTGTTGTCTATTGCACTTGCTAAGTTTGGTTACCATAACGTAAATTTGTGAGTTCATATGGGGATTAGAGATGTGGCTCCTTGGAATTCGATTATTCCAGGGTATCTACACTGAGAGTATATTGGGGAGCATAGGAGAAAGTACCACTCCAGAGGAGATCCTCTTGTCGGAAGGCAGTGTTTCCAGGCTCGACCCAGATTGCAAAATCAGTGCACTATTCTTTTGGACTCGGGGCGGTTTTGAAGGTAATGTGTTTGTGGAGACGGCTTTGGTTGGCGTGTACTCAAAATTCGGATGCATGGGTATTGTGAGGCAATTGTTTGAGAGTATGTCAGAAAGAAACGTTGTTTCATAGAATGCGTAGCTGATTCATGCCTAATTGGTGTCTCAGCTGATTCGTGTCCAGCTGGTGCTCCTTGATGGCGGGAGTAATCAACAAAATTTATAACCTATAACACCATGAACTAGGGTAGCAAAGAAAAAGCTACTATAGCATAGTGGCTCTAGGATCGTTCACTGGGAAGGGTTTCCAAGCTGAAAATGATACCAATTCAAAGTGAATTGGTGCTGTTTCACTTTAAGAATAGCTTAAGAAATAAAACACAAACTTTGGTTGAAAAAGGGTTGGACTTAGATTAACAACACAGCAAGTGATGGAAATTACTTAAGAAGAAAAGCATTCCTTGGAGATTCAGGTTTACAGGGGAGGTTCCTCATGCAATAGCATAGCTCCGGTCAGTTGGTTCAATTCCTCACATTAGAGAATTAACATAAAGTCAATTCTCTAACAGGTGCTGCACAAATGCATCCCTCAATTGGATTTCAGCTTTAATTCTCTCACTGATGCAACTTGCAATGGTTCAAGCCTCTCACTTAGCCTTTACCATTCAAGGTGATCTTTAACCTTGGACTTTCCTTCAAAAGCTCGCAATAGATAACTAATGGATGTCTCCTTAGAGTCCAAAAGCTTAGCAAGTATTGGCAATTCTAGAAAATCCTACCTTCAAGTCACCTCCCAGAGGCTCGCAAGGGGTAAACTAGTGCATCTCCATGGTTAGAGATCACTTGCCTTACCAAGTGTTGGCCCAGGTGACTCCAAGGCGTTTTAAGTTAACTAAAAATGTAGAAATCATTCATGGGACACACTTTCTCTTCATTCATAGCTGAAACCACAAAGCTTCTGATTCTTGCACTTGGAACCTTTCCCGGCAACCTTAACTCCAAGGAACTAAAAAGTTTAGTTACTCATTCTCTGGGGAAAGCTCCTCAGAGAGTGCGTAACTTAGTAAATAAAAAATACAATCAAAGTGAGAAGGTAAGGTAGAGCTCAAGCTCTGTATATTACTTTCTTTCAAACTTACAAAAGGTTCAACCCCCTCAGAACAGGCTCCTCGGGCTATATTTATACCAAAATTACATTAACAGCTATTACATGGATATTTTGCCATTTTCCTAACTTAAAAGCTAAGGAATCCTATAATTGGTGGCTTATAAGGAGAATTTGGGGATTTAGGCAACAAAAATCTAATGAAAAATATCTCCAAGTGTCGGTTACAAATATCGGGAAGCACTAAGGACCATTTCGCAGGTGAAAAAGAGGTCTGCGAAATTTCACAGACAAACAAAAAGGGCTGCGAAATTACTTCGCAGCAAAAGGCTGGTTCCACAGCGCTGCGAAGTTGGCTTACATCTTGTGGTGTTTGGCTTCCATCGCGTCGTGAAACTTCAAGGTATATCCATAGCACTATGCAAAAAGACTGCGAAATCATTTCGCAACAAAAGGGTGATTTCACAGCACTTTTCTGAATCCTTCCTTCAGCTTGGAGTAGTTGTCTTCCAAAGGCTGTAACTTCCTCATTTCAGCTCCAAATCGTACACGGTTTGAAGCATTGGATTGTTGACTTCCTAAGCTTTCAAATGAAATATAGCATGCATAATTTGGACTTCAGGAATTGCTCCAAAAGTGGCTGAAATGACTGTCATCAAGAATGCCTCAGGATTGGATTCTCTTTGCTTCCCCTCCTTGCATTTCAACTTTGCTTATGGCAAAGGACTTCAAAGATTTGATTCTTCATGCTTCTAAACTTCCCATTGCTTTGCCAAGGATTCCAAATAACTCTCCTCAATCTTATATTGCTTTGGTGATCAAAAAGCTATCAAAACACCAAAACTTAAGGCAAATTGATTAGAATTGATTGCAAGAGGCCTTAACAGGTTAATTGGGTTAAAAGGCAATAACTACTACTCAAAAGTGTTTAAAAGGATTAATTACAAGCTATCAAATAGCACTTTTTGAGTAGTAATCAGCGGCTTAATGTAATTACCTCTCTACACTTGATCAGTCATTAGGGCAGATTATTGCTTGAAAGCTCGTTGCTAAACAGGCTCTAAGTGTGGAAGGGAAGAGCTTGAAGTTTTACGTGCTCTGCCTTTATACAAAATGGTTACAGGGTCATACATTCAATTGTGAAGTCAAGACCTGTGTATGATCCCATCTGGTTCATTCCTCAAGCCATGTGATGAGCATTGCCTTTCATATCCTACAGATTCTGTGGAAAGTTCATTATTTAGAGCCCTTGTAGTCCCTGAGCTGCAAGATCAACAGATCTTGGTCAAATTAGGATCCCCTGGGTTTGAAGGCAAGCCTCAGGCTGAACAGGAGGATATCCTAATATATCTTTGCATGAATTCGCAAGATCTACAGGTAGATTCTTCGATAGTTTGAAGCTTTTGAAGGAGACTAGATTTGTAAGGAATTTTGATGAATTCTCCATAGATCTTCCTAAACCCAAGGATCTGTTTGATCTTAATGATGTTTTGTTAATATCTGTGTTCTTCGGTGAGAGAAAGAAATTTCATGGAGAAAGGTTTACTACAGATGGTTAACTATTAAAAATGCAGCTTCTCTGTTAGTGCCTGTGAACTCCCCACCCTTTGTTTCAAACACTGTAACTCAACTGGTGAGTCCTCCAGAGGCTCCTGGTAATCTATTGGCCGAGGCTGGAGATACCACAGAGTCCAACAAACTGCTAGAAGAGGAAACACTGCCACTTTGCTGCAATCGATGACTTGCAACAATGACAATTCCATTGCATCCGAGCCATTAAAGGGTCTCCAGATTGATGAAAGGGTTAAAGCTTTATTAAAGAGTTTTGCCTTCATTCCTGGCAGGGACATGGAGACTCTGAGGGAAGTTTTGCAGGCATCGTTTGAGTATGCACAGTGGGAGAAATTGGGAGCTGAAGGCTTATCCTGGCATCAACTTCGTATTGGAGGACAGCCTGATCAAAGAATAGATAGATTTCTCAGATACCCAGAAATCACGTCAAAAGAAGCTTTGGATCCTAGGTTGAGCACATTCTCTTACAAGGATTATGCCTTTGCCTTTGGTGATTTTAGTGACTGGTATTATCTTGATGGTGCTGGACATGAGCAATGGCCCTTATCATTTTCAGAGCTCCAATCTTTAGTTGATCAAGATTCAATTCAGAAGCATAGTAGTGTTTTAGGAAAAATTAATAAAATTTGGGTTCCAATTACCTTTGCTATAGATGTTCCTGATGCTGCTGTTAAAATTCAACCATAGAATAAAGTAACTTTTATTGAACCTAAAATTGGATCAAGAGCTGAATCCGTGGAATTTAGTTGTTGTTAATGCAATACACAAGGATAACTATGCAAGCCGAATTTGTCATTTGTGCAGACCTAACCGTGAAGCCAAAGTTACTGCTGTAGAAGGTCAGTACCAGATTGGAATCTACACCGTACGTCAAATTCAATGTGGTGAGGAGATCATCTTGGATTATAACTCAGTCACGGAGAGTAAGGAAGAGTACAAAGTTTCCGTTTGTTTGTGTGGAGGCTAAATCTATCGAAAGGAGTCATTTGAATCTAACGGGTGAAGGGTCATTTCAAAAGGTATTGAAAGAGTGTCATGGAATTCTAGATCGTTATCAATTGATGTTTGAGACTTGTGAATTAAATGTGCATAGACTTGGGAAGGCTGCTGCTACTTTTTAAAATATGCTGACAGTGTCGTGCTTGAGAGGCTTGCTCTAGATGAAAAAGTGTTTGAAGTGCAGACCAGGCTACACATTAATGAAAATGCTGATGCTGGTTTGAAGACTGGTATTTGTGTATCGAGAATCTGATGAGGAAGAATATAATCAATTCGACGAGGAATTCCCTCAAAACAAGAACTTAGCCAGTACAGATTGTGAGGAGATTATCGAGGAAGTGGCAGAAAGGATTAAGAAAGATTTGATTCTTCTCGCTGCCACTACTGTTGAAGACAAACTCCGAAATGGGGGTTCTTGAGTGCATTTACAAGCTTGCACAAGCTGGAAGGAAATTACGGGTTCTGACTGGAGATAAGACAGAGACTGCAGTAAACATCGAGTTTGCCTATAGCCTGCGGAGACGAAGAATGAAGTGAATGATAATAAGTTCAGAAATTCCAGGAATTAAAGCACTGGACTGGAAAGAAAGCAAGGTTCTGAAGGGAATCATTCGAAATGGACCAGTTGACAAAGTCTAAAAGTCCCATTCTAGATTTTCTTCTGAAACTATGGAAGGAAATGTAGTAGGATTTGTACCTGACTCAACCTGAGAGCATGCTTCTTTGTTCATCCCACCAGTTGCAGAAAACAAGTTGGCTTCTGATGCCCATGAGAAGGAACCTGATTCCACCATTGATAAAATATCAGGCAAATCTACTGGTTATTCGACAATTGAAGAGTCGTAGCGAATTGTTATTTGCTTGTGAATTGTTGAAACAACAGTACCATGACGGGAGGATCGAATATCTGATACCGTAAATGAAGTTAAGATCAGAGAATCTACTATTTCTGCTCACGCCTGTTTTCTCATAAAGAATATGTCTCAAAAGGAGGAACACATTCGAGATATCCCTGTCAACTTGTTGGGTCAACCTAGAGAAAGGTTTCTTCAGGTTCTATGGAATTCCTCCTGTCTGCATTCCCTACTATTTTCAGTTGATGATGAGTCGCCTTCTACTCTTTCCAATGACGCTACTAATTCTGAACTCAGGTTAAAAGATCTAAATTTGAGAGTAAATATAGCATCGTTCGGTTCAATAGAACACACCAACAAGCTCGCTTAGTTTGAAAGAATACACCAGCAAGTTAGCATCTGACCAACATGAATACGAATCAGTTGGCTCACTTTACCTTGATTGTCCTTTTGTTGATGATCTCCAAGCAAATAAGAGGTGGCAGGTCCAGGTATCAGAGAATGGGGTAACTCAGCGAAGAGAGCAAGTGAAGAACCTACAGATTGCCCAATTGTTTCCAAGATTACTCACAGATATGTTCCAGATTCTCAAGAATTCCTTCAACACTGTCGAGCTTGTCAGGAAGTGGGAAGGATTGCAACAACTTCAGACCCTTGCACATAATGAACACCTGCAATTCTTTTGAACTGAGATGACTCCCCAGAAGTTGCATAATTCGTAGTCTCAATTGCAGCAGGAACTGAACACCTGCAATTCTTTCGAACTGAGATGACTCCCCAGAAGCTGCCCCATTTCCAGCTATATTCATTAGAAGAAATCATTTTGATGAATGTGGAATTATCTATTGTCCTTCAAGACTGGACTATGAAGAAGTTGCTGAAAGGTTAAAGGAATGTGGACACAAAGCAACATTTTTATCACCATTCCATGGATCCCGCTCAGCGTGCCTTCATTCAGAAGCAATTGAGTAAAAAAAATAAGATTAATACGACTTGCGTAACCCTGGCTTTTGGAATGGGTAACAACAAATCAGATGTCCACTTTGTCATTCGTTGTTTCTCCCAAAATCAATTAAAAGGCCTCGTCCAGAATTTGTTGACAGGAGGTAGCATTGTAGGTATTACAATCCATACTCCATTGATAGGGACACTGAGCTCCAATCAATTACAAGAGTTTGGGATAATTCAAGACTACTTGGGAAGCAGCAATTGATGGAAGAACATGAGCTGGCATTTTTTAAAGAGGAAGAAGGAAGAGATGGAAACTCAAAAGAAACAGGCAGAGGCATTTCAGTTATCTCAACAGATGCAGTTTTTGTATAGTACAGAAATTGTTATGAGTCCTCAAGATGAGGAAATTACTGCATATCATCACCAATATCCAACTGAGTCTTTCAGATGCCTATTGCGCAAAGAGATGATGAGTGATCCAGTTACAATCGTCTGTGGGCATAGCTGTGAGAGGAAGTCGATTCAGGAAAATTTCTGAAGAGAAGAGAAGACCTGCCCCATATGCAGAGAAAGGCTCAAGTCATGGAGCTTACTCCAAATCCTTCGCTTCAGAACTCTATAGAAGAATAGAAGCAAGGAGGCATGAACTTAAAATTCCAAGCTGCTCTTCTTGGAATCACCCCCAATGACCACTCTATACAGAACAAAGCCTTGGAGGAGATGCAAGTTCTAACGGAAAGGCCACGCTATACAGAAAAAGTTGCAGAGGAAGGCCTCATCTCAAAATTTGTGATCTCTACTTCTGCAGATCCAGAAGAGCCACTAGTGTTCAGAAAAGACCATCCTATAAATTGAGAACAGTCCAAGATACCAGGTAACATATTGTTTGAGATGTTCAAGAATCTTAGATCAGCAAGGTCACATAATTCATATGGAATCAGTCCATGGAGGAGGTTCTCAGAAATGTCCAGGCACTGAAGTTGTGAGAGATGACCAAAGTATTCGGTTATACTACCAGTGAGTCTATTGCTATGCGGATCCAAGGAAGTCGGGTAAAGGCCAATAAGGTTAATCAATTCTGAGAAAGAAAAAAATTGAATTAGACAGATGATTGATGCTTAGATCCAGATCAGAAAGGCCTTGTAGCATGCTAATTGAAACGAGTGGTGGGATCTAAGTTGATTTCGAGATTGAAGCAGAATGGTCCATCAAACACCTTTTTTTTTTTTTAATAATTAGCAGATTGCAAAGCTATCAACAAGGGTCTTTTCATGCAAGTATCAACAGCTGAATCATTAGCACCTTCATGCTCCCAAACTCTACTTCTAGCATGGCCATCTTGACGCACACTTCTTCCTCCATTTTCTTCATTGAGGATTTACAGTTTTGAATTGATCTTTCAAACCCTTTTTCAACTAAATAAATTTAGCTTTGAAAATTCATCAAAATAACTTTAGTTTTCTTTAAAAGTTCCTTAGGAGCTTCTAGGTATAAAATCCCAACTTTAACATGCTATTCGCTGCCACTTTCCTTCGGGCATGCACTTTCATTGTTTTATTCGATTTTCAACTGATTTTTCTTGATTTTCCCAAGCATAAATAAAATTCATGATTCCAAACAATGGAATTCATAGAATCAACTCATGCGAAATTGATTAGGGCTTTGGTGGGGGCCCGACATTCATAACACTCACTTCAATACTGTTTGCTTGATATGATGATTTTTTATTCTTCTTGATGAAGTACTTGAATTCACTTTATATTTATTGTTGAGATATCCTTGTTTCCCATAGAGACGTGGATGCTTGCTAATCAGGTACGCCCTTTCTACCCCACAATCCTAAAATTCTATGAATGTGTATGTTCTTATGAGACATGACCATGTTTGATGCCATAATTGATTGTCTTGATGCTTGTTTGATCATCTTTGATGAAAATACATACCATGTGACATATTTTCAAGCTAACCTCTCATGTTTTATGATAGCGCTTAAGAAGCCGTTTAGGTACGCACTTCGACTCTCTCTTATGGTTGGTTTTCTTATTAGGCATGCAATATTTGAAATCACCTAGCCTACTTAGGTATCCATAATTAACTGATTAATGGCCACACTTCCCTTAACTTTGTCAGTAGAGACCTTTATAGGGCTTAGAGGGGTGCTACCTTTTAAAGGTACCTTCCCAATAAGTAACCTGGTCCCCGGACTTAGACTCGGGTTTTTCAAAGACATGCTTTTTCCAAAAATTATGGAGTCACATTTTAGGGTTTTTCTTTCTTGTTTTATTTTCCCTTTAAATAAAAATAAAATAAGTGGCGACTCCAACTTTTTCCAAAAATTAATTTCTCACAAATGAAAAGCGAGTCTCGCCGATCGAGTGGGGACGCACGTGAAAAATGCGGGTCCACAAGTAGGCGTCAAGCCCAATTATTCAACAATGACACAGTAACTTGATGTGCATAGAAGCTGTGACAACAAATCAGTACTTGAAGATGCTAATGTTAATGCATAGAGAGGTTGTGACAACGCATTATCTACAGGTTCCCAGGATTCTCCCATCGGTACAATAACAAATAATATTGATGATAATGTTGGTGATGCCCATGATGATGAAGACGACTATATGGCCAAGTGGTTAGAGCTTCTTTGCAAATTTGTCCAATGGATAGGATGTACAAGATATTAAACATTCATGTCAAGCTTTTCGTAACTCGCCTTTCAAATCAATGGGCCCAAATTATTTATAATGATTTTAATTGTTTTATTCTTTAAATTTTTTCGTAGCTACCATATTATGAAAATCCAATTATACACTACGAGAAACATAAAATTCCCCAAGTAAAGATTATATGTAGGATCCACAACATTCCATCCACATCGAAATTCAGACTTTCCATTACATACTTAAGTTAAAAGTACATATTAGCCAAAGTGATAACGTAAACTAATATAGATACTGATTTAATACCTGCCATCCCTTACTTCGTTAACGAATAAAAAAAAGATTGCATATCCTTTTCATTTGGATATTTGTTTGGATCCCCACCTTTACATGTTGTTGTCATAGTTTGTTCATATTGTTGAAATCCTATTATCTGCACATGCACATTCAGTTGTCCAATGATATTCCAATTACTTCAACCAAATCATTAAATAATGCAAAGTTCAAATTCATGTCAAAAGTCTTTTTTTATTCCCAAGATTACATTGCCAAATTCACCATAATCTATTTATATGTCAGATCGGTCATTCGACAAATGCTCCCCTCGCATTCCCTACATTTTTCAATTAGTAAGTGTTGTCAATTATTGTTGAATTAGATGTTATCAATGTTTGTGTTCTTATATAACAAGGCAATTGTACATACAGGTAAGGTTGCAAACATGTCATCTGATGAATTTGTTGAAGGCATCATTTCCATTTGAATTTCACATTGGGAAGACAAATTACTTTCCCACTACGTACTCATAATGCCATGAAAACAATTATGTTAGTTATTTATGTAAGTATAGCTAAACAAGTTCATCTTTGTGGTAATTCCTTATTCAATCTGACATACCATATCATGCTGATGACCAGTTTGAGGGATTCTAGCTTTTGTACACGTTTGAATTGTGTGACCCACTCTTTTACAACAACTACATCGTCTTCCCTTTTGAAAATTCGTTGCAACTTTACCTGGATTTCCTTTAGTCTTCACAATATTTGGATCACGAACTTGGTTAGGACTTATGGCTCCATCTACCGCTACTTTATTCCCTTTCAAATTACTGTTATACAGTTCCTCCATTCTCACCGTCAAATTTTCTATTTCATTTTTCGCTTCTAGAAATGAAGATGACATATCAGACGCATAGTAGGAGAGCTTGTTGCACATCAAACTCAATGAACCATATCATACAAACCGATCCATGTCGTTATCTATCTCATTCGCTGGTGTTGATCTTGTATGCATCTTTGCTAACTTTGTCCACCTCTTCAAAATACATGAATGAGGAATCTCTTCCAAATGTTCCACCTTCATAACAACAATCATGTGGCAACAAGGGATGCCAATTAACTCAAACATCATGCATAAGCATTTTAATGTTACAATATTCGGGCAAAATTGGATTTCCCATTTTAAGTTCGGGTGTCTAAACTTAGATAATGTGTATGCCCACATTGAATCATCACTTACAAGGCCTACCACAAAGAATAACTCTACATTTTTCATCTCCTCCTGAAATTTAAGGAATGATTCTTTTGTGGCATGATTTTCAAGTATGGATAGCTTGGTTGAAAGCACGGGTGAAGAATTGTTCAACTCGAACTCCGTCTTTGCCTCGTTTTGCCGTATTCTCAATATCGCCCTATCAAATTGTTGTACAAACTCATACAGTCGCAAATGAATTTTTAAGAATTTATTTAGATATGCATTCAAAATCTCACACCTTTATGTGTTTCTCATTCATGCAAAGAAATTTCCACGTAAATATGCCTCAACCCATCTTTTACGTTTCCCATAAATCTCGGTGACCCAACAATTCTCATTAAGACCCAAATTTTCAACCATTTCATGTCAAACCTTTTCAAATTCTTCCGCATTCCCATGCATGAACATGCACCTTGCAAAGATGCTTGTGAAGTCCTTAATATGCACATTTGTGAATGCATTTTGTTGCAAATGCCATGAACACAGGTGATGATACGCATCGGGTAATACTTTTTTAATTGCCTTACGCATAGATTTATCCCCATCAGTTACTACGGATATGGGTTTCTTATTCATCATTGCAATAAGAAATGTCTCCAACACCCATTCATATGTACCAACACTTTCATCTATCAATAACGCACTACCAAATACCACATTGGTGGTGATGATTAACACCAACCAACACTACTAGAGGCCTTTTATAGGCATTTTTCCTATACATTGTATCAAATGCTAGGACATCTCCAAAACACACATAATCCATTCGAGTAGTTGAATCAGCCCAAAACAAGTTAGTAGTCGACTTTCTTCATCGACATCGAATTTATAAAAAAATGAAGAATCCATTAATGTCTTTCCACACAAGTAAGCCAGCGTGGCTTCCACAAAACCGTCTTTAATTTCAATTCTACGTATTGTATCAACGTGATTGTACATATCTTTTTGTGTGCAACCAATGTGCTGATTTTCTCTTGATTGTTTGACCATATAGTCCATAATTTGTGTGGTTTTAACACCTATTTTATGCAAAACATCAACTTGTGCCTTATCTGGATTACTTTCTGTTCGATGAGACCGAAGGAATTGTGTGCTGATAGCATTGACCAAATTATGATTATGTTCTCCTATAAATTCCTTTACAATCCACTTTCCATCTTTTCTATTCAAGCCTATCGAAGTGCAGCTTCACATCTAACTCTAGTCGACGATCATGGCTCATGTCGTCGCTTGTCATTTTCAATAAACTTTGTCGCTCGATGTCCTTCTCTAGAACACACCCATTTTCGAGATATTATATCTCCATTCTTATCTCGCTTCAAATCATCTTTTTGAATACTAAATCCGATTATTTTTGCTAACATGTTGTAAAATGTTTCAGTCTCATCTATGCAAACGAATTGCAATTTGTACACTTCTTCAACTGAAATACCCTTCAACACCTTCTCTTTCAAAACGTTTCCACCCAGCTGGTAAGTGCCACCAGTATATGCATCATAATTGACAACATCTTTCTCTTTTACTTCAAACTCCAGCTTGATTGTTTTCTCCTTCACAGATTGTATTAGTTACATTTCATAAATAACGTAAAAAATTGTTCCAATAATGCCTTAACAAATTATCCTATCACTTTCGTATCAATTGATTGCATACTTGAAGATAAACCGAATTCGACTTCGTCATCCATTCTTGATTTTGGAAAAAATTCAATCGGTGTACACTGCACACGTGTTAATTTCCCCATGATTTCAAATTTAAAAAGTCATCTTTTGAAAAATAGTAACAATGTGCTATAGACAATCGAAAGCCAAACTTTTTAAAATCATTATTTATCAATTAAAAATCATTATGTAGGGGGAAGAACTTTTGAAAATGAAAATGTGACACCAATACCATCAAAAGACGGCGTTACCCAATGATCGACGTTTGACATATCTGGACAAACGCAACATAATTTAAATTGAACTTTGATAACCAAGTGAAGGAATAGTTAAATTGAACTTTGATGGATATTCTTAGGGTAACTTAGGATTGATGGAGTGATTCAAGATCATCATGATTTAGTAATGATAGCATATTACAACATATTTTAAACTTGCAAGTGATGGTTCTGATATTGAGGCTAAGGTTGTAGTGCTTTTGGAGGTCCTTGTGCAAAGAACAAGATTTGGGATTGTTCAACTTTTTGGTGGAAGGGGACTGTGTTGTTGCTCTTGAGTAGCAAAAAAGAAAAGAGGTTCAATTGTATGGTTCCTCATAAAAGGAATCTATTCTCTTGCCTTGCTCTAAGCTAGTATAATGTGGAAGAAAGTGGTCAACCTGCAAATTAACTAGATGCACTTTTTTTCCTACCGGTAGACACTAGCAATTTTGGTGCTGCATAAAAAAATTGTCAATGTCTACCGGTTGAGAAAATGTATCAACCGGTCCCATTTAACATGGATAAAGCTAATTGTATGTTTTCGTTGTTCGTTTAATTAAGGCCTTCATTCCTTATCAGGACGTTAGAATATTGTCCTACTTTTAATGCTTGTACACTGTTTTGATTCTTGTTAATTTTTAGGGAAGCTTAATAGTGATTGCTGTCACTGTTGAATATTTTTAGAGAAGCCTGATAAGTGATCATTCAAAATTTATAGTGCAGATGCTAGTGTGGAGTTTCTATAAAGACATTTGTTATATTTTTATATATCCTATTAATTTTTCATAATAAGCAATTTGGGAATGTTACAAGTCTGAAGATGGAGGTACATTTGTGTTTCCTAGTTTAGCCAACATGTGAGCTCTACCATTTTTTGTTTAGGAACCATCAAGTAAATCTGTAACCTTAGCCATACTATGTTAAAAAGTTTTTCATTATTAAGCTTAGTTGTCATATTCAAGGAGTTTGGCAGGCACAATAATTAATAGCATTCATGCACATTCTTTAAAAACCTAAAAAATCATCTTTATATAATACTATCTAAAAGCATGGAGGATTTTGGGTACGCCTCCAAAATTATTCAAAAATTACCCCATTTTGGGAGTCAATCACACACATTTATTAAGGTAGATTCTCTCCTTTTAAGTTAGTTGAATAGGTATTACACTCTAATTTTGATGATAGTGTGATTTTTAAAGACAATATCAATCATTTATATATATAAAAAAAATCAATGTCAACTTTTATTCAATATGAGATAATAATGCCATTGTGTTGGAATCATGTTTGATTGGGGAAAGCCCATAGGAACATTATTGAGAGCTCCCTTTTGGTAGTCTTGCCTTCATCTGAAAAGCCTCTACATTAACTTTCTATACATCTAAAGTCAACCAGATGCATTTCCTAAATCCAATCTCATTAAAATCCATCTAATCCTTTGAAATTGAACTTGCCCATCCTTGTAGATTTTCAGCTTGTTTCTCTCACCTTGTTTAGCTGTATGGGAGCTCAATATTGTCAAATATATAGTTGTACCTTTTCTTAGTTGATCAGAATCCTAATTGTTAAATTATGTCTACTCAACCCGATTGATGAAAACACTTTGTCGAAGGTTATCTCTGGGCTTAATGACATCCATTCTCAAATTTGTTAGTACAGGTTGCCATCAGCAATTCGACCTTTTTCAATATGGTCAACCTATTGGTCTTTATTTTCAACATGCGACCACTTTGCAGTGTTTATCGGTTGAAGAAAAAATTAGACCGATTAAGAAAAAAATCAACCGGTAGAGAAATTATTCAACCACTATACACTGATTAAACAGTTAACTGATGCATATTGCTATAGACAATCAAAATCCAAACTTTTTAACATCATTAGATACCATTTAAAAATCAGCATTAGGTTTTGGGAATATTTTCCCCATCCATTTGAAAGTTAAGGGCATTCGGCTTAAAAAATGCATTATGGATTTGTTTAGCAAATCTTTATTGAGTTAAGGATCATACCATGAAAATGGAAAGTGCAAGTGTGATGCAGCTTGACCTGAAGATTTGTCTTCTGAATGTTTTTTGTAACCTATGCTCCAACATATAGCAGACCTCGTTCACTCTCCAACCTTCTTAGAATATGTTCCCTTCCAAATATATACTAACATATCTATGTGGTTGGTTCATGGAGTTATCACATATTTTAATAGGTTTCCACATGTAGAAAACCAACCACCACAATGGTACACTTGGTGGTTGAAAGTCACCTTTTCTGCATCATTTTTTAGGTGCCATTAAATATAACATTTATAGGCAGGAGGGAAAGTCAGCCTAATGTGGATATTGTTTAGACCCATTTCAAATGGATATATGTATAACTTTACAAAATATAAAGTGGAGATATGGACTTAATTGATAATATTGACATTTCTTAA
Source organism: Vitis riparia (assembly GCF_004353265.1). Classification (NCBI taxonomy): domain Eukaryota; kingdom Viridiplantae; phylum Streptophyta; class Magnoliopsida; order Vitales; family Vitaceae; genus Vitis; species Vitis riparia. The sequence goes on along the minus strand of NC_048449.1, from coordinate 15,234,837 downwards.
TGTTGTTTACCTTATTTGTTGTAAGCATGTTTTCATACCATTTCCTACTTAGTATAGATTTTCATCAATTAATGTGCTTTATTTGTAATTGAGGCTTCATAATATATCCAAGATATGAGAAAGGTTAGTTAATTAAATTTAATTACTTAAATGAGCTATGTTACGATATCCTACTTATGGCAATTTTAAATAAATTCAGTTTCATTAATTTATCTCACTTATCATGCTATATCCTACTTATTCAAACCGTTTGTCATACAACCATAATTAATTTTAATGCCCCTATCGTGGTATATGTTAGTTAATTTAAATTTTAATCTATTAAGTTGACTATATATTATTAAAATCATCATACTATATCCTACATATCAGAAAGGTTAGTTAATTAATCCGATTTAATTAAATTAAGTTCTCATATTTTATTGTCTTTAATATAAATTTTGTACAAATAACCTCAATTAATTTAATTAAGGTAGATCAAAAGGTTTATTCATATAATCCATTATAAGTTAAATGAGTTCATATGGAAAATATTAAATTAATATTGTAGCAAATATAATGTTTCATCTATATAAGACATTAATTTAATTAAATTTTATGAGTTGATAAACTAGATGTTTTTCCATATAATAGGAAGGTCGACCGATGTTCAAACCCAACTTCTAACCCTGAACTCGTCTGTCTTCTACTTCCTTCTTCTTCATCCTCACGCAATACCTGAAGCCCAATCCAAATATTCATGGCTCCAAAATGAGCACCGGCTGAACCATCCTCCACCAACAGCAAATGGAGAAGAATGGAGGTAGCAAAGATGCACAAGACCAAAGGAAAGAGCTCCAACCCACAACGACCTAGCGACAACAAACTAAAGACCTCAGAGGAAGCACCATGCACCAATAACAAAGGGAAACAACCAATCATCGAAGCAAGTACTGAGGTTCGTAAGAAGTCCACCTTTGATCGATCTACGTTCACAACCCCTGAGCTAGCACAAAGATTTTGAACCGGCTGGGAACCGGTTCAACAGGTCCCGCTAGGCAACCCTGTTTAATAAACACGTTGCATTGTTTTGGCCAATTCTCCCTCATCCAGGCTCAGAATTGAGAGCAATTTTTTTTTTATTCCTTATTCTTTGAGGAATCTGCTGTTAAAGTTTCAAAAATTTTATCAATCGGTTGGACCAGATGGAAATTGGTTCAACAGGTCCCTCTAGGCAGCCCCGTTTAATAAACACGTTGCATTGTTTTGGCCGTTTCTCCCTCATTTGGGCTCAGAATTGAGTGCCGTTTTTTTTTTTTTTGGATTCCTTATTCTTTGAGGAATCTGCTGTTACAGTTTTAGAATTTTTCTCAATCAGTTGAACTAGCTGGGAACCGGTTCAACAGGTCCCGCTAGGCAGCCCTGTTTAATAAACACGTTGCATTGTTTTGGCCATTTCTCCCTCATCCAGGCTCGGAATTGAGCGCCGTTTTTTTTTTGGATTCCTTATTCTCTGAGAAATTTGCTGGTAAAGTTTCAGAATTTTTCTCAATCAGTTGAACCATTTGGGAACCAGTTCAACAGGTTCTATTGGGCAACCCCAGTTTTAGCATGCTTTGACTCCCATTTTTGTTGTGGCTTGAGCCCTTAGGCTCCAAGGCACTTGTGGGCCACCTTTAGGGTCAGAGTTCAGTTTGGTTAGATGTCATGTGAGCCCAATTTGTGGATGGGAAGAATGTGGGTTAAGTGAGCATGGTTTGGTTTTATGGAATTTAGAGGGATGTGTGCAAAAGAAAGCAAACCATTTATTTCATTTCAACCTACTTCCCTCCCTTGTAGGTATGAGATTTGATGTTTGATCGAGAGTTCATGTTGTATGCTTGTATTACTTGCCTCACATTTTCCTTGCAACGCATGGATGGGGACCACAGGTATGCACTTCGGCTTTGGATAATGAAATTCACATGAATGCTTGGTGCATGATTGCTATGTATATTTGTTGTGAATTTGAGCTTATTGATTGACCTCTTATGTAGCGCTTGGCTAGGGACCTCAGGTATGCACTCTGACTTTGACTTGTTGAGTTTATATGCATGCTAAATACTAGGCGGGTTTATGTGATTCATGTCATTTGTTTAGCCCAAGGTTTGTTTAATCTTTGACCCATATGCTCCCATATACCCAGTTCATTAGTAGAGACCGAGTTCCGGGCCTAGAGGGGTGCTACCTCGCGTGAGGTACCTTCTCGATAGGTAACCTGATCCCCGGACCCAGAATCTAGTTTTCGCAGACCACTTTTTCCTTACTAGAGTCATGCTGGGGTTTTTGTTCTTACTTAAATTTTCCCCATTTAAAAATAAAAATAAAAAGTAAGTGGCGACTCTAAACAAAACCGTTCCTCACTGGGACAAATTTTTCAAAACTCGAAAACCAGCTTTCCCTTTCACCTTTAAAATAGCGAGTCGCGTCGGTTGGTGGATCGGGTGAGGGTCCACAGTGATAATGTTTATGCTATAAATATGTCAAAATATGATGGCCATGATAGATGATTTTCAAGCATGCATGATTAAAAGTTGGTTGTGGCATAAGAGGTTGGGACATGCTAACATGGAGTTCATTTTCCAACTCAACAAAGATGAACTTGTTAGAGGCCTTCCCAAAATAAATTTTCAAAAAGATAAAGTTTGTGAAGTGTGTCAAGTGGAAAACAAATCAAAAACTCTTTTAAAAACAAAAACTTCATTTCCACATCTAGGCCACTTGAGTTGTTGCATATGGATTTATTGGTCCCTCTAGGACACGAAGTCTTGGAGGAAAATCTTATGCATATGTTATTATGGATGACTTCTCTAGATACACATGGGTCATGTTTTTAATTCAAAAGAATGAAGCCTTTTATGAGTTTTCAAAGTTTTGCAACAAGGTTCAAAATGAAAAAGGTTTTGCAATTACTTGTATAAGAAGTGATCATGGGAGAGAATTCAAAAAGATTAATTTTAAAGAATATTACAATGAGAATGGAATTGACCACAATTTTTCGGCTCCTAGAACTCCTCAACAAAATGGGGTAGTTGAAAGGAAAAATAGAACTCTTTAAGAGATGGTAAGAACCATGCTAAATGAAAACAACTTACCAAAATATTTTTGGGCCGAAGCGGTTAACACTTCTTGTTATGTTTTAAATAGAATATTATTGAGGTCCATTCTTAAGAAAACTCCCTATGAGCTTTGCAAAAACAAGAAACCCAACATTAGTTATTTCAAAGTCTTTGGATGCAAATGTTTTATATTAAACACCAAAGACAATCTTGGAAAATTTGATGCAAAATTGGATGTTGGAATTTTCCTTGGTTACTCAACTTCAAGTAAAGCTTTTAGAGTTTTTAACAAAAGAACCATGGTTGTAGAGGAGTCCATCCATGTTATTTTTGATGAATCTAACAATTCTCACCAAGAAAGAGAGAGTTTTGATGATGATTTAGGTTTGGAAACCTTCATGGGAAGATTACAAATTGAAGATAGAAGGTAACCAGAAGAAAATGGAGAGGATCCCAAGAAAGAAGAATCACCATTGGCACTACCCCCTCCTCAACAAGTGAAAGGTGAATCAAGCCAAGACCTTCCTAAAGAATGGAAGTTTTTCATCAATCACCCACAAGATCAAATTATAGATAGTCCATCTAGTGGGGTAAGAAATAGATCCTCTCTTAGAAACATTTGCAATAATCTAGCTTTTATCTCTCAAATTGAGCCTAAAAATATAAATGATGCTTTAGATGATGAAAATTGGATGATTGCTATGCAAGAAGAGTTAAATCAATTTGAAAGAAGTGAAGTATGGGAATTAGTACCAAGACCTTCAAATCAAAGTGTTATTGGAACTAGATAGGTCTTTAGAAATAAAATGGATGAAAATGGCATAATTGTTAGAAATAAAGAAAGATTGGTAGCCCAAGGTTTTAATCAAGAAGAAGGGATAAATTATAAAGAAACCTTTGCCCCCGTAGCTAGGTTGGAAGCCATTAGGATGTTACTTGCCTTTGCATGTTTTAAAGACTTTGTTTTATATCAAATGAATGTAAAAAGTGCTTTTTAAATGGTTTTATAAATGAAGAAGTAAATGATGAACAACCGCCCGATTTTCAAAGTTTTAACTTTCCTAACCATGTTTTTAAACTTAAAAAGGCACTTTATGGTTTGAAACAGCACCAAGAGCATGGTATGAAAGATTGAGTAAATTTCTTTTAAAAAAAGGTTTTAAAATGGGAAAAATTGACACAATTCTTTTCATAAAAACCAAAAAAAAAAATAAATGCTCTTAGTTCAAATATATGTTGATGATATCATTTTTGGTGCTATTAATGTCTCTCTTTAAGGAGAATTTTCTAAGTGCATGCATAGTGAGTTTGAAATGAGCATGATGGGATAACTCAACCTCTTCCTTGGACTTCAAATCAAGCAACTAAAGGAAGGAAACTTCATCAATTAAGCAAAGTATATAAGAGATCTTCTCAAAAGGTTCAACATGGAAGAAGCCAAAACAATGAAGACTCCAATGAGCTCATCCATCAAGCTTGATAAGGATGAGAAAGGTAAATCCATTGACTCTACTATGTATAGAGGCATGATAGGTTCTTTTCTATATTTAACCACTAGTAGACCCGACATTATGTATAGTGTATGCTTGTGTGCTAGATTTCAATCTTGTCCTAAAGAATCTCACTTAAGTGTCGTAAAAAGAATCCTTAAATATTTGAAAGGGATAATGGACATAGGCTTATGGTATCTTAAGAGTGATAATTTTGAATTAATTGGATTTTCGGATGCCGATTTTGTCAGTTGTAGGGTTGAAAGAAAAAGCACCAGTGGCACTTGTCATTTCTTAGGATGCTCACTTGTCTCATGGCATAGTAAGAAGCAAAATTCGGTAGTTTTATCAACGGCGGAATCCGAATACATAGCAACCAGTTTATGTTGTACACAAATCCTTTGGATAAAACAAACACTTAGTGATTTTGATTTATCTTTTGAGCATGTTCCTATTAAATGTCATAATACTAGTGCCATAAGTATATCAAAAAATCTCTTGCAACACTCTAGGACTAAGAGTATAGATATTAGACATCATTTTCTTAGAGATCATGCATAAAAGGGTGACATAACACTTGAATTTGTAAGTACAAAAGATCAACTTGCCGATATCTTTACAAAACCTCTAAGTGAAGAACAATTTGTTGATATTAGAAGATAGCTAGGGGTGATTTGTTTATGATCTAATGATGAATTACTAAATTCTTGATGAATATACCTTTTGATTGCACGAATTCCATGTCATATGCATCATATAGATATATACTTAGACAATGGTCAAATTTAGACCAAAAATCAAAATTCCTTTAGCATTGGGCATAAAAAATTGTGGATTTCAACTTAAAAGGGCAAGGGAAGGATCACAAAATGAGAAAATACGTAAAAATTGAAAAGTCAAATGTTGACCGCGTTGACCAGGCAATCGACCGGTTCGTCGAGATTAGGGTTTTAAAGACAAAATGAGAAAATACCGTTTCAATGAGTGATTTTTGAGGTCATTGCAACATATTGAAGGTTTTGGATTGGATTTTTGGGAAGTTTGGAGGCTAAGGTTTCAGATTTGGGCCACCTTATCTTCTTCTTATGCATCATAGTTAGATTCCTCTCCATTTCTGCATGCCTAAGGTTTTAGTTGTGAGCATTTCTCTCTCTACCAGCCCCTTCTTCATTGTTTCACTCTTTATCATGGCTGCTAGACTAGAGTTGGCTGCCTCTAGGGCATAGGGCAAGCACCCAGTTGAGTCGTCTCAACCGAGGCACGCCAAAAGGCTAGGTTTGACACCGCCTTGTTCTGTTCCATGGAGGACTACCAACGGTACAAGTAACACTTTGCTCAGAGATGAATAGTTCCAGGGAGAAATATTAATTTTCTCCAACTTTAGCATTTTGGATTTGAGGCCATTTTCACTAGGATGGGTTGGTTGCCCGTGGTGATTATTTTGGAGCCAATTTTTCCTACTTTGGTGCGAGCATTTTATTCAAGGGCAACTTATGGTTTGGGTGGCCCCCTATCATTTCTACCATCAGAGCAGTCAATATTCGTCTATACCCGGAGAACATCTACCGCATTTTCAATATTGCTCCAACTGGACTCAAAGTGTACAAGTCCAAGATTTGGCCCATTGTACTAGGATTTGAGCCTAGAGAGCCATTAAGAGGATTTGTGGCCTTCCAAATGCCCAGGGGATGGGCAAACCCTCGGCTCACAGCTTGACCGTAATCAGTAGAGTGCTGCACCATATGATATATTCTATCATTCTACCATGGGGCGGACACCAAGATAAGGTCTCTTATTATGAAGCATTCCTCATTGACTCTATTCTGACTAGGAAACGGATCCACTTGGGGTACTTGATGATGATGCACATGATCTCATATTGCAAGAGCATGGCCCACATACTCCCCTATGGCCACTTCCTCACTAGAGTGTTCAAGGATGCTGGCATTGATTTGAGTAAAGAGATAGACTTTGAGGCCCCCAACGCTTGATACTTATGATGATTAGTCCATGGGATAGATGAAGTTTGAGAAGGCCCCCAATGGTTCTTGGGTTAGGAAAGCAGATAGAGCACCTACACAGGCTCGGGGACAAGGACAAGCACATCCTGGAGTTGAGGAGGAGGTTGAGATATGAGACATGGAGGGTGGAGTAGACCCTTAGAGTGGCTTTTAGCAGAGAGAGCCCAAGCTTAACATTCTTCCACTTCAGTTAGAGAGTGTTCGGTTTGAGGCTACCTTCTCTAAGTCAATAATGTTTGACCCAACTTATACAGTGGGACCATCTACTCATCCGTCATTTATTGAGCCTCCTCACATTGAGATACCACCTCCTCAAGCACTTTTCAGTCTTGACCATGCTCATTGGATAGATTTATCTGCTCAGATTAGCTCTCTAGACACTTGCATGGAGGAGTTTTCTGTAGTCAATGATACTCGATTCTACTCCATGGAGGATCGCATGGATCAGTATCAGGCTGGCTTCACTTCTCAGTTTGACCATCTCCAGTAGAGGTTTGAGCATCTTGAGGATCGCATGGATCAACACCAGTCTGGCTTCACCTCACAATTTGAGCATTTCTAGTAGAGGATTGAGCGCATTGAAGATCGCCTGGAGAGTCAGCATGAGGAAATGATGGTTTACCTGCACTCTGCGTTTCCACCTCCACTTCCTTAGCCTTGATTTCGTAGAGACCCCCTTTGTTCCTTTTTTATATTACCAAAAGGGAGAGATATTTTAGGATCTAGGAGACTATAGGAGACTTACATGCATATCATTGTACTTACATTGTCATATCATCACTTGGATCGTACGTATTGGATTGTGATACATTTGACTTATATATGATATGTCTATATGTTTCATGACTTACATTGTTTCTTATTGCAAATTCTCTCTAGCATGTTTTGATCATCTTGGTTTTTAACTTCGTAAATTTCGATTATTGACCCATGATTGGCTTGATGGGGAGATTCTTTTTCTCCTAGATAACCAAGGTTTATCATCATAAAAAAAAATGGGAGATTGTTAGCCCAAGGGTTCTCCTAATCAGGTTTTGATGATAACAAATCATGGTTAAGTTACAAATTGGTTTGAATTATAAAGAATTTCAGGTGTTAATTTGGAAATTCATCAAAGGACCAAATGGATGCAAAATCAAGACCTTTGGAAGACTTTTAATCATAGAAAACATATGTAAAATGAATGCATGGGTGCACTTAGGTTTAACATATAATTTCATGTATCTTTTAAAAACTTGGTTTATTCTTTAAGGTTACAGTTTCATCAAAATCGAGTTTTATCAAATGAACCTTAGGTCAATTACTTCAAAATTGGCATATAAATTTACATAAAGACCTTGCCTAAGTGTTAGAAGAGAAGAAACCAAAAAAAGATAGGTTTTCGAGCCAAAAATTGTGAACCGGTCGAGACATTGGCCAACTGGCTAGGGGTATCGGTTGATCAGTTACCTCTTCCCTGTTAAGGTCTGGTCAAGGAGTGCAAAAAGCACTCTCTCCCTTTCAGTAGCCTTTCCTTCTTGGTTGAGGTATATTGCCTTCCTGGTCAACCTTCGGTCGAGGTCTGGTCAAATGGTAAAGGTCACAAGCAAAGCATTAAATGCTCCAATGGCTAGTGAATCGGTCGACCTCTAACTCGACCGATTGAGGCTGATTTTTTGGTTTTCTTGGCTCCCAAGGTTAGAAACCTATAAATAGAGAGCTCCACTTCATTTATGAGCAAGAGTACACCTGCATTTATTTGTCTACCCAGTTGTTCTTGCCTTAAAAGTTCTCATTTCTTTTCTTGGTGCATTAAATTCCCATTTGTGTATCCTTTAGAGCACCTTTGTGATTCATCCTAGCCTTAAGTTGTATTTGAGCTATTGTTGACCTAGGTTGAGAGATTTATTCTTGTTGATTGAGTGTTAAAGCCTTCAAGTGAGTTGAAACTTGAAGAGATTGTGTAAGAGCCCATTGGAACCGAAATCTAAGTGTAAGGGTGATTAGAAGCTTGGTTGGAACTTCAAGTTAGTAGAACCCTCACTCAGTTAGGAGCTTGAGGAGAGTGGATGTGGGCAAGGGAGTGTCGAACCACTATAAAATATGAGTTTGATTTATCTAACTCTATCTCTTTATATTTGCTTCTCTTATGCTTAAATTTGTTGTGTTTAAAAAGATTTTTTTTTAAAAAAAACCCAATTCAACCCCCTCTTGGGTGTTTTTCTCATTTAAGATTAACCTTTATTTTCTCAATAACCTGAAGTTATAACTCACCATAGGTCCTGTCCAATATGCAACAATACACACTAGTGCACTCACCATGAGAAACCCATCCCAATAGCCAAGACCAGTCATCCCTCTAATTAGGAGGTGGTGCACTACAACCTCTAATGGGTTACCTAGGCCCATGAATTGACTCTGAACAATTCATCTATTTATAGGGAACCCATGACTTAGATCTTCTATGTAACTCCTAATGCACCTAAGTCACATACAATGCAAAATATGTAGGTAAGAAAAGTATAATACATGGAATAAGGATAGTGTGGACCCCGCATTTCGGCTCAATGCGTTTCCCACTCGATTGGCGAAACTCGCTTTTTATTTGAAAAATTGATTTTTATTGATTCTTTGAAAATGACTTGGAGTCGCCACTTATTTTTGTTTTGTTTTTAAAGGGTAAACAAAATAAGAAAGAAAAACCCTAAGTGTGACTCCTTATTTTGGAAAAGGCGGTTTGTGAAAAACTGGATCGGGTTCGGGGGTCAGGTTACTTATCAAGAAGGTACGGTAAAGATCGTAGCACCCCTCTAAGCCCCTGAAGTCGGGTCTTTACTAATAGAATGAAGCTGACATGATAATCAATGTGAAAATCGATGAATACTCGAATCAATCATGCACATATGAGAATTAGAATATATAAAATGAATTATTAGAATGAGTGAATGCGTACCTGGGCAACAATCTCGAATGCGCTATCATGAAACAGGGTTATTGAGCAATGAACAAGATATAATGAAGCGCATATCGAGGAACATAATAGATCAAATACGCAAGATAAGTAAATCAATCAAACAATCAATCAATTATGAATTCTCATATGTGGGGCCCCCACCAAAGCCCGTTTATTTTACACGAATCAATTCCATAAATCTCATCACTTGAGAATTACGAAATTTAATTTGTGATTTATTTTTTAAAAAGTTTTAAAATCTGATAAATTACGAAAATTGTATGCTAAAGAGAGATGGCAACAAATTTTATGAAAAAAAGAATTTTGGAACCTAAAGGAAACCTAAGGATGAAAAATGGAAAATGTTTAAATTATTTGAAAATCGATGTTTAAAAAGTTATTTGCAAGAAAAGATGTCAGAAATTATTTTTTAAGCCAAAAGATTGATGGAATGGGAGGTGATACGTGGCATAGGGATGACTAAGCAGGCCATGCAGACTAGAAATGCAAACTTGGGGCAGCCTGAACACTGACTGCACTGAAGATGATTTCTTGTAATTTCCTATATGTCTCTAATACCCTTCCCCCAAGCATGAGCATGCGAATTACTCGATCTGCTGCTAACATTGCTGGAACCTTCCCTTGCATCAACATCTTAGCCACAAGAACCTGAACCCCAGCATACTTGGCGTCCCACCTGAACTCTGTCATAGACCAGCTGGTTCCTCTGAGCGACTGGCCATTGTTTCCAAGGGAGCTCAAGTAGTACTGACTGTTAGTTGCTTGATATAACCACGCAGCTGCCCAGAGCAGCTCATCAGCGTATTCACTGTAAGACTGGTAGTACTTCTGGGCCACTGTGATGCTACTATCATATTTGCCCCTGTATTTGTCTCCAAACTCGAACAGCTGTCGAGCATGGGTCAGAAGCTCATTGGCGTAGGAAGGGTTGGAACGGCAGAAGACAATAGAGGCGGCGGCCATGGCGGCGGCGGTCTCTCAGGCAAGGTCGGACCCGGGGTTGCTAGGATCGATCTTATATGCCCACCGATCTGTGGTCATGTCCTTTTGCCTTTGCCAACAGAAGTGATCTGTGGTCATGCCCCCATTGCGAACTTCCAACATATCAGGATCATTCCATCCACTAGGTCCCGTATAGACTGCCCACTTGTCATTCAGATCAGCAATTGTCCTAGGAAAACGACCCCAGACTACCGACTCGTAGAGAAGATGCAAGAGAAGGTTCGTTGAGTTTGACTTTTCACTCACAATGCATCTGATGAAACTGCTCCTCAAGGATCGTGACATCCATCGATCGACTTTCCTTCCTCGCAGACTGCAGATACGTGAACAGCATGGCCACCCCCCTATTGAGCTCCAACAACTTGCCATCCATTTTCTGTCATGAGCCGAGGGAGGCGAGAACGCCATAAACCAGTCGAGAATGAACATGGCTGATGGGTTTCTCACGAGAAGCAGACTCCAAAATTCAACAGATCAACCCAAACTGATCACAATCAGTAAAACAAAGAACCAAGTCGCCGGAGAAGAGAGCGTCGAAGTTCAAACAGTCAACGACTCCGCCGGAGATTCCCGTGTTCCGACTGGTGCAAATGACTTCTGATTCCCAGGTAAGCAAACCACATTTGATGTCTCATTTTGGAATATACCCATCAATCATCACATCCTATGGGTATGGAGACGATGAGAAAGTATCAAAGGTCCTGGTCTAGTTCATGGGTACGGAAGATCAATAACCTCAGGTTTGCTCTACATGTCACCAAGATTTATATTCTCAGATGCCATTACAAGCATGGTTTGCTGCTTGCTCTCTTCTTTTCAAACGAATCATGGACCTCAGCAACCCTGCTTCTCTTCTTTTCTCATAGGCAGAAGCATTATTCCTGGCCTTCTCAATCAGTTTGGTCATTCCGAGGTAAGCAACAGTCTTATCATTTTTAAGGGAATGAACCTTAGCAACACCATGATGGGCTCGGGTATACTGGATTTTGAGGGCATCGATGTAGCAATCAGCAGCCAAACGGCACTGGGCACAAACCACAGAAGGAGATGATCCTTCTCTCAACCAAACATCAAGCATGCAAGAACTTGGACCCAATTTGGGAGTCCCTGTTAATTATATATAAAACCCATGCACGTCAATATTCTCAAAAGAATTTTTCTATCATTACTGGTGAGTAGCCCAGCATACCATAGCTGCTCCACTTTCGCGCTAGAATTCTTGTGGTGTCAGTCACTCACTGGATTCATGAAAACGCTCTCTTCTTGTTACCACGTCTTTTCATATTTTCTGTATTCCTTTTGACTTCTCATTCCGATCAATCAAAGACATAATGCTCCAAGAATCATGTAAGTGGGCCCAGGGTATGAATGCTTGGATCAGGCGTGAGATAGTCACTGAAAGTGGTGCAGCAACCATAAGGGACCTCAACTGCAATCTCATCAGTGGGACCTCCTCCTCATAAAAGTTCACACTACTCCATACTTCTTTCTACAGTGCTCGTAGGACCCAACATCACATGTACTCCAAAAGCTCTATCCAGTCAGCTCAGACGCTGCATATCGTAGTTGGAATTCACGATTTTCAATCAACCTATTCTCTATTCTGTGAACTGCTTCGGCATTGTCAAACTGCTCTAGCTAGCTTTATATCAAACCTTTTCTTCATGTTCAATCCCGTCTTTGCAACAGTAAGCTTACCAACAAGAAATCCAATAACATCAGCACCTATACCGCGGGGCCTTGCTAGAGCGTCGATGCCTTCACACCCATTGATGTCCCCATGGCATTGACCACATCATTAGTCACCATATTCTAGGCCATGCAAAACCAGAACAACGTGGCGTAGGGATCATTGAAGGTAATTGCGTGCATGAGGGGTTATGAAATATGGGTATGGATATGGGCAGTGGGTATGAAGTGAGAGTGATTCATTGATGATGGGCATGCAAGGGTAAAGACATGCATGGATGTGAGTAGTCCTTCATGAGTGCATGTGATTCCCAGATTGCCCTATACTGATCTTGTCTGAAGACCCTCTCATCTCCATTTCCAGCAGTGAATATCAGACCCATGCATGCATGAGGATTAAGATGCGAGAATGGATGATTGGCTTATGAGGGCCTGGTGAGTGGAGGTGTGAGTGATGGTTGAAGGAAATGGACTCATGGGGTGATGGAAGAAATGGGTTTGATGGCGGAAGTCAAGAAGGAAAGATGGGTGGTGAGAGAAAAGGATTTTGTGGGTATGAAAATTAGTTAAGATGGAAAAAGGTGACATGAAAGGGATAAATTGGAGATTCTGCAAGTTTGGCAGGGTCGTGCATGCATAGAGGTGGGTGTAAAGTAGAATCAAGAAATAATGAAGCCTTGAGCACCATTGCATTTATTTTATCCACAACCATCTTCAACTATGTGGACTTTTATATGGGCTATCCATCCACGCGCTGCTCCAACAGTTGATTGAAATGATTCTCAGGCGTTTTTCAAACATTTTCTCTACAGGCCCTTTGTATCCCATGAGACTGAAATGGGCAAGGAGAGTCTTGGCTTTAACAGTGTTGGGGTTAAACCCAGGTGATACAGCCTTGGGACGTGATACATCCATCTCTCAAGGCATTCTGTGTACGCATTCCCAACCATTCTATGCTGGAGCATCATCAATATTCCCCACTGCAGATTCATATTCCGCTGGATTAGATGGGAATGTATTCATTTCTACTGATATTTTCCCCATCAAACCATTACCATCAACTGGACACAGTCTATTAAACCCGAGATTTCGCACAAACAGCTTCCAAATTTGATTTCAACACATACATTTAAAACCTCGGCTCCAAACATTGAGATAGGCTCTTAAACAGGACACCATGGAAGCTTCTGCAGGGTGATGGCTACGACACTTTTGCCGGTTAGATGAACCTTAACTCACCGAATAGACGACGATGGACACATGTTTCCCAGAGGCCTTGCTACTGAACTCTTTCAAGAGCATCCCAATGCAGACAAATAACTCAAACATGATACTCACTCTAAAAATATCAGAGACTTGCAACACAGTGAAAGAAAACAGAGCATGCAGACCAGAAAGTAATATGGTTAACTTTGACTCCCTTCTATAAAAAAACAATGAGAGTTAAGGACTGGTGGGAGGCTTTCAAATGATTTTAATACTCAAACAAATAGCATAATCGTGATACAACTCATATAGGGGATAATAGAGACCAAGCAATCAAACGTTGAGAAACAATTTTAACACCTTAGATAGTCAAAACAAACATCTAAATATCAGAAAGAAGCATGGTGTGATTGGATATCAAATGAAATAAGATAAGAGTGGAGAACCTAAAGTATGAAATGGTCGAATCTCAGCAATTCCTCCCTTGTTCCTCTCTTGCCACCTTTGAAATGCTGACTCTGTTCTTTTAAGCTAAACTCCTTTCTCTGCCCAAGATTTCTCACCCAAGAAAACCAGTAATGAAGACCCCCCTCTCTGGTTTGTTTTCTTCCCTCTAAAAATCTCTATGAGAAACCACCTCTGCTGGTCTCCCCCTGGCTTGCTTTCTAAGCCCAGAAGAAAAACCTCTCAAAATCTTTTCCTCACCCAAACGGCAAGGAATTCCCCTCCCTAAAGCTGCCCGTCTTTTCTCCAGAAAAACTTCACTCTCCGGTTCCCTCACCCTCAAGTCCCCTTTCCCCCCCAGAAAAGCTTCCTCCATTTTTCTGGTCTCCCTCTAACTTCCTAAAGCAACCCAACAAAAGGCTCCTCTCCTCAAAAGATTTCTGCCACCTTTCTCAAAACAACCTCTCTGCCCATATCTTTTTTCTCTCCCGGATTTGCCCCTCTAACAAATCCCTGCAGAAACAGCCAACAAAAACCCCCACTACTCTACAGAATCCTTTTCCTCTCTCTCATCCGCTCTTGCTAACGGCCTGCAGGAACCTTCTAGAATGCTCCTCCATGTGTCACCCTTCCATTGGCACTCCAAAAGCACCAATCTGATTCCTCAACAACCAACCATGCATGGACACGTGGCTCCTTGAGATCATGACACTTGGCAAAATTGGGCTGCACAAAAACGAGCCCTAAATGGGGGTCTACAAATAGATAAAAGTGAAATTGGAACATCATTAAATAAGTAATGAATTCCAAATTTATTATATCATATCAAGTTTTTAAGGGCTCTATCCTAACATTCAAAACCTTAGGATGTAAATTCAAAACTAGGGAGTTGACTTATATATCTCCTATGATTTGGGTGAAATTATAATATGTTTTAAATATAATTATAATTAATAAATTTATTTGAAACAAACATAACAAACTTACTAAGGGTGTAAAGATCCCATATCATATGTCCTCACCTTAACTTATTGAGAAGAGATAATTAACTTTGAAATATAAAGAGTTCATAACATACAAATAAGTTAATTAATCATAGACATTTACTTTAGAAATTAAAATATTGTAATGAATAATGAATTATAACATTATAAAAGGTAGTAAATCAACAATATGAATTAATGTAAGGTAACAAAGATAGATGTAAGGACACCAATAACATGTGAATTTACAAAAGTTTTAAATTTACAATCAATTATGAAGATAGAAACAAAAGTTGTAAAGTTACAAATAAATTGTGAAGTTATAAAGGTTATAAATTCACAAATAAATTGTAATGTTAGAATAGGTGTAAAGTCATCAATAGCCTTTGTAAAGTTACAAAAGTTGGTAAAATGTTATAATTTATTGTTATTCCTATAAATAGATGAAAGTGCATCATGATTTTAACTTCAATTGTTAAAAGATATTCTTCATTTCTCTTTCTTTGCTTCTCTCAAAATTCTAAATCTGTAGCACAAAGCTAAAAGGGCATGCATGTAAGCTTGTGGAGAGTTTTGCAAATGTGAATACTTCTTGATTATGAAATCATTTATCCACACGTCAAGATCAATAGTGAACACTTTATTATCAATGATTTTTTTTTTCAAGTTTTTCTAACACGTCCAGCACTTATGATAGACCAAGATGTCTCATAAAAATCCATGTAGTGCTTGGGTACCTCAAAACTCTGAGCATCCCAGTGAGTTTGGCTGGCTGCAGAAGTGAAACTAGAAGCTAATAAGAATACAACACTTGAAGAAATCAAGTGAAATAACAATAGAAACTTCTCTATACAATCACTTATCAACAATAAATTACAAGGCTCTCTTTTTATAGGTACTAGGAGCGGTTCCTCTCTTTATAAGGTTCCAATATGGGATCATAGTAATCATGTCAAACTGCTCAAGCATGTCAAGCTACTGCAAGCACATCAAGCTGCTCCAAGAATATGAAAGCTCATCCAAAGGGTTCTTTAAGGTTGTGGTTAACATTCTGAAGTTGTCTAAAATTCTTGGAGAATGATAAAATTGTAGATCCAATAAAAATAGGGGGTGGACCGGGCCCCTGACATTTATAATTTGTCATGACATGGATTTGAATCAAGTGTAAGCAGATAACTTCTTAGTGGCAGTAACTCCAAAATTGTATTACCTTGTGACCCAATTTAGTACGAACTTCTTTACAAATACCTATAAAATTCCGTAAGAGTACTCTACCATTCAATTGTAATACCTTGGAGAATATTTCTTTTATTATTGGAATGGTAGTTTCTTTGAAGATATCACAACATGCATAGTAACCCAGCACAACTAATTTTAAAGCATGTCCATTCTCCAAATAGATCTCCTTGTAAAATGATCATTTATATGTAGAACATAATAAACAAAGCATTTCATCAATATCAAAAATCAAAAAGAGAATTTTATTAATATATTGACTTTATAGAGCACATATTTCAAGTGAAAGGGAGTGTGGGCATTTTAAATTCAACATTATCTAGGTTTAAAGCTCTTGCTAACTGTTACTGATAACAAGAACTCTGATGCTAAAGTCCATGTAAAATCAGGTGTGCACCATGTTGGGGTTGCATGGTTAGAAGACTAATAGGTGCATGAGCATAGGATGGGGAAAGGTCAAATGAGAAACGTTGTAAGATCATTGCCAAAGCCATTTTCGCTTCCATCATTGCAAAATTTTGTCCAACGCATATCCGAGGACCATAACCAAATGGAAAAAATGAAACTTGGGTCTTTGCGGCCTTAGAAACTCCTTCTGAAAATCTTCCTGGGTTGAATTCCTTTGCATCCTCTCCCCAAATTTCATGATTGTGGTGAATTAGGAGGATTGGCAAAGCGATCAGCACTCCATCTGGTAAATACAATCCTCCCACTTGGCTGTCGGCAAAAACAGTTCGTATGAGCATGGATGCTGGTGGATATAACCTAAGGACCTCATGAAAAATCATTGTAACCTGCAATATAGAAAATATTTTTATCATGAGAATTCATTATTGAAATACACTAAATCACTAATAAGCATGCATCAAACTATGAAGGAATTTTTCGAATATTGTCATGAAAGAGATTGTTTGACTTTTTTCATGACAGATACTTTCATGTACATAGGACCATACAGTAACTGGTCAGTACAAACTAAGAACCCCTTGAATATATATTGTAGCCTTGAGTTTAAATTTCAAGAAAACACATTTGGCAAGAGCAAATATCAAGATTATCTTCGGTCTTGTAAATGATTGATACTAAGTATTTGCATAAAGTTTTCACCACACTTATAACAACCTAACAAGCAAATAAAAAATTCACGCAAAGAAAAGAATAGTCTGTCCCCTCTTCTTCATTAAAGTCAAGTGGCCACTGCTGATGCGTTGTGCATGTACATAAGGAAAGAAAAATTCCATTGGGCTACCAAGTATCTGCATATAGCTTTCAATTAAAGCAAAAAGGATACAGAAACAAAACATATTTTGTCTTAAGATTGAAAAAAAGAAAAGAGTAATATATTATTTTCAAGAAGAGATAGTTACTATATTGAATATATATTGGATTGATACTCACAATTTTGAGGTGATTTAAGCCATCGCCATCTGGTTTTTTATTACCAAAAACTTGTAAAACCTCTTCCCTTGCGCGAGCTTGCCAGTTTGAATGCTTGCTTAATAGAACCATTGTCCACAGAAGTAAAACTGAGGTAGTCTCTTGGCCGGCAAAGTAGAATAGCTTACACTCCTCAATGACATCTTTGATGCTCATTCCAACATTCTTCCTCTCATCATTTTCTTGCATTTCTCTGTAGTTGGATTCCATTAGCAGACCTAATAAATCATGATTAGCAGTTTTGCCAACTTTCATTGCCTTCTCTCTTTTCTCAATGATACCCTTCAACAATGCATTGACTTCATTTCTAATTTGCCTCATTCTCCTGTTTATCTTTGTTGGAAAAAACCTGCTTGGAAGTAATCCAAGTAAATGAAGATCAATAAAATACAGGAAGCAACTAATGCAATTTCATCCATGACGTTGTACTTGTTCAATTTCTCGGAATATCCATGGTGTTCCAAAGATGAGACTATCCAGACATTAATTGTCCATTTGGTCTACATATATTTTATAGTAGTATTTCACCATTCATCTTGCTAAGATGTTCTGCCAATAAAAGAAAAGGGGATACTTGAAGTTGATTTTTGTTTTCAAGACAGCTACATTCTTTAATTTGAACAAAATGAAATTTCTTAAAATAGAAAGCCAAACATTGGAAAACTTCCATTTTAGAAGATAAACAAATATTAGTTGAGAGCCATATTAACAAAATAAATGAAACATTTTATAGTTCTTAAATGTTATAACAGTTGTTAATTTTATTCTTGCTTTTGTCCCATGCTGGATCAAATCCCTGTTCTTCTTCTTCATTATTATTATTGTTGTTGGTGGTGGTGATACTGTGAAAGATATAGCATATGGGTATTAGTACTGAGGTTCAGATTAATTCCTTGAAATATTTTTTTGCCTACCTCCATCCTGGAACATAAACTGACTGAGTAACCTGGGCTACAAGATGTACTTGCTCTTTCTGGAGTTGGAATATCCTTCTTCCTTCCTCATAGCTACTACCAAATGCTGTTCTTGAAATAACATCTCCCGTCATAATTTGAAGATAGGGCCAAATGTCCAATTCACATGAGCCGTCCATGGAGAGCTTCTTCTCCCATTTATTGACCATATCACTACAACTCAATTGGAATGCCGATACCATGTGCTATACAAATTCAAACACAATTAATAAATTTAGAAAAAATTTATCATGCATAAGAAAAAAGATTACAAGAGGCAGTAAAATTGTGAATATGTCTACTAAATTATGGAACATTCGGAAATTTATTTTCTTTCCTATAAGAAGAGGGCTATGCAGAGAAACCAGGCAACAAGTTGGGGTCTGGCTGCATAACCAAATAAATATTGCCTCAAAAAGTTAACCATATCCATCCTTTAATGTATTTATAAAAGGAAGTATCGTTTGTATTTATGTAAATTTCTAAAAACATAAAGAAAGAATGGGAATTAGGGTCACGTTTTTGGTTGGAAAATTAGCATCATAAAATTACCTTCAACTTTTCTAGATGGAAAGCTGGGTTTATGATCTTTCTACGTTTAGTCCATTGTTCACCTTCCAATGCAACAACACCAGTAGCCAGCAGCTTGCTGAGAGGGTGCGGCGGTGGTTTTGGAAAGACATTGTGCTTTAAGAGAACATCCCTTATCAGCTCAGGCTCCATAATGTTTACCACTGGTTTTGGGCCCAACCATGTAAAACTGTTTTTACCTGCATTTTTAATGCCCATTGTTGGATAATTGTTAGAAAGGATCTAAAGAACCTGGGTAGTCAAGCAGGCAAATGCAAGGCTCTCTAATTGAAGAAGCTCAAATATCTAAAGAAAATTATAATGATTTGATTAATTATCAAAAGTCAAAAGTTCATGCAAAATTTGAAAAGATGAGAAACAATTAGCATAAAATTCAGAAGCTATTCACAATTCCCAACTATTAAACAACTTACAAAGTAAATAAAGCTCTTTATCAAAGTTGACATCCATATATACCTACATATAGCTTATAAAAAAATTGAATTGCACAATTAAAAAGAATAAAATAATCCTAAATTTGTAAATCTAGCCCCTTTCATATTTCAACTAAAAAATTAGTTATTTTTTTATATATAAGCATCTCTTAATATTTTTATAATTTTTTTGGTAAATTTAAAAGAAAAAAAAAAAAGAATGTTATTTTTATAAGAAAAACAACAAGTATATTTAAAAAAGTGAGTTTTCAACTATGTAAAAATAATTATAAAATATATATTTTTTTATATTGGTCAAAGATAGTACCTAAAATGATAAAAGATAGTACTTATAGCGTTAAAAGGTAGTAAATTTGATTTAAAAAAAAGTACATGAAATGTTAATTATTTTTAAATAATGTTTGAAATTTGTATTTTATAAACTTTAATTCTTATTTTGTAATTTTTTTAGGAGTGTATAAAAACAGGTTTTTCCCAAGTATATTTTTATAAAAAAATGAGTCATTTTTTAGATTGAAAAGAAAAATAGTAAGTATTTATATATATATAAAACGAGTCTTTTTTAAATGAGGACATTTTTATAAATTTGGGATTACTTGATTATTTTTAATCAAATAAACCTTAAAAGTTACACTCCTAAGTAGAAAAAGGAAATTTGAAGTACCATTGAAATTCCATTGGGCTATAACTTCTTAGAGAAGAAAAAGAAAGGACAGGAAAAACAACTAATAAAAAAAAAAGACCAGAAAACCAACATCCATTGGGGAAAATTCCACAAATATTTTAGTGCAATGATAAAGAGAAGTTAATTTTCATACCATATTTCTGGATGGAATGATTAAAAAATGGTAGAACTCGCTTCACAATATCATCAGAGAAGCTGATGGGTCCGGAATTTGCTTCGTTATTCATCCTCGACATCTCTCTAAAATCCCCATGCAACAACCTGTAGGAATTTCCAGTCAGACCTTGCTTCCTAAGGCATCTCTCTAGCTTCTTTGGTCTCAACCACACCCAATTCAATAACCTCCATGCAAATATTAGGAGAGTAATAAAAGCAAAGGAAACTGCAACTGAGCTAAGCTTCATTTCCAGGAGCGATCTGTGAATTGCTTCACAGTTGAGAAAATCAATTTAGATTAATAGCGCTATCACTTCTTATCCTATCGGATTCATTGGCCAGGAATTAAAGTATATAAGACACTATTCATTCCTCAAGATAAGAACAAGTGTGATCGTTTTAAAGTCTTCAATCGTTTTAAAGTCCCTATCGATGTTAGCTTTTCAATTTCTCAGTGATTTATAATATTTCACACTACTCACTTTTTATCATTTTAAAATCTTCAATCGTTCCTATCAATTAATGTAATTAGCTTTTCAACTTCTCAATAGTTCATAATATTCCAAACTTTTTCAAAGTATCACCATCTTTGCTAACGTCATTGCTTATTAGCAATTGTGCCACAAAGGCTATTTTGAACCACAAACTGGAAAAAAAAAATCAGAAATAAAAATATAAAACAAAACCAAAATATAGATCAATAAACCTAGCCCGTGACCTTAAAATCATGTTTTTTGAGTTTTGACAAGAATTGAGAAAATACTTTTTTTTTTATATATTTTTAAAAGATACTTAGCCTTATATACAAAAATAGAAATAATCTTATATACAATAAAAAGTAATAAATCGGATTCTACCAAGAAAGATCTCCATCCTCTATATTGTTTAGGAAAAGTCAAATATCTCCCTATCTCAATTTAGGCGGAAAGTCAAATATCTTTATATCTCCAATATCCCTCCTCAAGGTGGCATGTGAAACACAAACTAGGAAAATAAAATCAGAAATAAAAATAAAAAAATAAAACGAAAACATAAATCAATAAGCCTAGCTCGTCATGTTAAAATCATGTTTTTTCACCCCTGACAAAGAAAAAAGGTACAAGAAAAATCTTTTTGATAGCTACACTTCTTACTTTTTACCACCAACAAATGAATAATGGCAATGACAAATAATATATACCACATGTTTTTATTCGTCATTCTTGTGGTTCTCTTATGCCACATGAGGCCATTAACACGGGTATATAGGTCTTCACAAAATTTTTAGTCCAAAAATTAATTATTTTTAATTTTTTTAACTTCTTTGAAAAAAGAAATAAATTATTACGAAAGGCACATAGATAATTTTTTTAATCCAAAAGTTAATTATTTTTCATTTTTTAACTTTCCCATTTGTTATAAGGGCAAGAATAAATAAGCCAATGTGAAAGACAAATATTTTTTTACGTGAAAAGTCATCCACACAGTATTCTCGAGACCATTTAGATATAAACATTATGTGGTTAGAGACCTCTAATCACAAATCAACTATTTGAAAGGACAATAGATAGATTTACTTGATCGATGCTATCCCTAAGTCTTACTCCCCAACACGTCCATTGAACTTCACATCCATGGTGAAACACCATGTGTACTCCTAATGTATTTTACTTTTGTGCCTTATGGAATCTCTTTTCTAACCTAACAAATGAGAAGATAAAATGTTTTCAAGAGTTTGGGATACAAGAAGGCTAATCAGGTCTTCTCAAAAAGTGCATCTAGACCCTCCATAGTCTTTATAGCACATGTTGTAGATCATACTTGGTGTCCTTCACTTTGTGCCCTTGTGTAGTACGTATATAGGAACCCCCTTTGTGTGATTGTTCTTATACTCCTTGGTGGGATGTTCAATACTCGTCTTTAGCATTGACTTTTGAGCCACTTTGAAAGACTTTTTAGATATAGTTTTGGATCCACGATATGACTTTAGTGTCACCCTAGGAGTCTCTAAAGTTTCGGTATGATTGGAGTTCAAATAGAGCTTCATCAGTAAGAATGGAGCCCTTTTTTGCCTTAATTAGTTTCATCGATTCAAATAGTTTAGGAAACTGGTTTAGTAAGTTCAACCAATCTAGGAAACTAGTTTAGTAGATTGAGGTACCAGCTCAACCAATTGCTAAAAAGTTCCTTATTTTGATCCTTTTTTATTCTTATTTCTTTGTCAAACTTTTTTACCCTTTTTTTAGCTCTTGGGCTGGTTTTAGGGGGTTTTGTGGGCCTAAAAACCTAAGGTTTTGAGTCTATTTATTTGGGTTTTAATTTTCAAGGGTTTTAAAGATAATTTCAACGTGTTGGATGTTGGAAAGTTAGTTTGGTTAGACTAGTTCAAATTGGACTCAAAATTTTATAATGGATAGGTTCCTTGATTTGAGGAATTATTTGAATTCTAGTTTTTTTGTATGTAGTCAAAGTTTTATTCCGATTAGGATTAGAATCAGATTTTTTTTTCCATCTCCTTTTTTTAGCATAGGAATTATCTATTTTCTTGTTATTTAAAAGGATGTAGCACATGTTTTGAAGATTAGAGCAATAAATATAACTTTATCCAAAAAAAAAAAAAAACCTATCATGGTTTCATGGTATTAGAGCCAGAGAAGAAAAAAAAAAGTAGAAGGATAGTGAAGACTTCTATGACTAGTGCAACTCACAAGGAGGAATCTAACGCCTCACCTGGGACTTCACAATACAAATTCCAACAACAAATCCAAGCGGTATAGAAAATCCAATCCTGCAAATTACGATACATAAATTAAATGAATGTAATTTTCTCCAATGATCGCAATTAGTGAAATTGTTCATATGAGGAAAAGGAAAGTTAGGCTATCTCACAGGTGTCAACAAAGCACCTAAGTTGGAAGATCATGCGTACCAAACCTGGGATTCTAAGAACTACATGGTAATGGCCTGGTTAATCAACTCCATGGAGGTAGCTATTGGGCATACCTACCTCTTTCTTTCTACATGCCAAGGACCTTTAGGATGCAGTCCAAGAGAATTATTCAAATTTAGGTAATGCTACTCAAATGTTTGAAATTTAAACTAAGTTGAAGAAATCAAATAGAGTAGTTATAATGTTACACAATACTATAATATCCTTTAAAATGGCAAGACCATGATTTATTCTCTAATATGGAATGGAAATATTGTGAAGACAATGCCCATTATTGCAAGATTCTCATAAAAGAAAGGGCATTTGACTTTTTGGTAAGACGCAACAAGGAATTTGATGAGGTTTGAGGTTGAA
Organism: Vitis riparia; assembly: GCF_004353265.1. Taxonomy (NCBI): domain Eukaryota; kingdom Viridiplantae; phylum Streptophyta; class Magnoliopsida; order Vitales; family Vitaceae; genus Vitis; species Vitis riparia. The sequence goes on along the minus strand of NC_048449.1, from coordinate 15,211,197 downwards.
GCCTAGGAAAATAGTCATTTCCATCTATAAGGGAGATCTTTCTTTAAGGTATGATGGGAAGAGAGTAGGTAGAAAGTAATGTTGGGAAAACAACAATCTAGCCAATCTGAGACTTTGCCCTGGTTATTCATGGTGGGGAGACTTTTCAACCAAACGACCAATGACCAGGAAAAAATGGTGATTGTTCTTAGTGTGACTACTATAAAAAACAAGGCCACATAAGATATACATCCTGGAAGATCCACAAGAAGTTGCCTACTAGGAGAAACCTAAGACCCAACCAAAATTCTAAAGCCTACTATAGTGAATATGAGAACCCTCACAGCTAAACAACCACTTCACCATTCACCAAGGAGTAGTTAAAGGTCTTGCAACATCTCATTAATCCACAAACCGCATCCACTTCTATCTTAGGTTCACCAAATGTCAATCCCTTACCATCTTGCTCTCTAACACTATCAAGTAGAACTCAATACCCATTTAGTGTGTTAGCCAATTCTTATAAACCTTATATCATCTATTCCAGAGTTACAGATCACATGACAGGGTCATTCACTTCCTTTACAACATATGTACCATGTGCCAGTAATATGAAAGTCCAAATTGTGAATGTATTGTATACCCCAGTTGCTAGAAAAGGAACCATCTCCCTAACAAAAACTATTTTTCTTGAATCAGTCTTACATGTCCTAAATTTATCATGTAATTTATTGTCCATTAGTAAACTCACTAAAGATCTCAATTGTGTATCTAAAGTTTCTTCTACCGTTGTTGTTTTTCAGGACTTAGTTTCGGGGAGGACGATTGGCAATGCATGTGAGTGTGAAGGTTTATACCACTTTGATGACCGTGAAGTTGTGAAAGGATAAGATGCTATTGTTGGTAAAAATGTTTTACATTTTCTTTTATATCATGAAATAATGTTATGGCACTATAGATTAGGGCACCCTAGCTGTCTGTATCTTTAGTTCTTGTTTCCAAAACTCTTTAAAAATAAAAGGTTGTCCCATTTTCAATGTGAAGTGTATCAAATGGTAAAGCATACAGTATTAGTATTTACTACTAAACCTTATAGGCCCTTTAAATCTTTTATTCTCATACATAGTGATCTTTAGGGACCATCTCGAGTAAAAAATCTAACTAGTAGAAAATGGTTCATTACCTTCATCGATGATTATTCAAGAATTTACTAGGTTTACCGTCTTAAAGAAAAATTCGAAGTCTTTCAAACCTTCAAAAATTTCTACTTAGTGATATAAAACCAATTTCAAACGTTCATTAAAATTCTTAAAACCGACAATGGTAGTGAATATATAAATGTTGTTCTTGAAGATTTTTTATCAACTATTGGGATTATTCATCAAAATTCATGTGTAGATACTCTACAATAAAATGGAGTTTCTGAAAGAAAGAATAAGCACCTCTTAGAAGTTGCTCGATCCTTATTATTTTTAATGAATGTTAGAAAAATACATTGGGGGGACACCATTCTTACAACATCATATTTGATTAATAGGATGTCCTCGAAAGTTCTTAATTTTAAAACTAGCAGTGTTGTTTTACTTGCTTCATTCCCATATTCTCAAATTTTCCAAGATTTACCAATTAAAATTTTTGAATGTACTACTTTTTTATATGTTCATTGACATAATCGTGGTAAACTTGATCTTAGGGTTATAAAATGATTATTTTTAGGATATGCAACAACTAAAAAAAGATATAGATGTTTTGATCATGTTAATTGAAAATGTACATCTCTAAAGATGTAACCTTCTTTGAACAACAACCCTATTACACTTCGCTTTAGAGGGAAAATTCTAGTGAAGCTTCATCATGGGAAATTCCACAATCTTCTTTTCTAGTTCTTACACTGCTAGCAACCAATCCGGACTCCTATCAACCAATCTGATGTCCACTTAAATCTCTCCATCCATTTTTTCCATTTAGTTCAACCCAACAATATTTCCAATACATGACAAATTGCCAAATGTAGGGGGAGATAAAGCATTGCCACCAACAACCCAGTCTACACCATAGTTCAAAGTCTACTCAAGGAAGTGTATAGCACCTGATATACTCACGCCTTGCCATGAAACCACACGAGAGATAATTCTTGAATCAGGTTTGGACAATTCGTCATCCCCCTCTCATTCTTTTTTTTTTTTGTAGACCTAGTGCCTAGTGGCTTAGATATCTGGATAGCACTTAGGAAAGGTGTTAGATGTTGTACCATTCATCTCATATCTAATTTTGTCTCTTATCATAGATTATCCTCATATTTTTTTTCTGTTTTTGTCTCTCACATTTCTTCCATGGAAGTTCAAAAAAATGCATAGGCATTTGGTGATCCAAAATGGATAACACTAGTTGTGGAGGAAGTCAAAGCTTTGAAAAAAAATGGAACATGGGAACTTGTTACCCAACTAAAAGGTAAAAGAATTGTGGCATGTAAATAGGTATTTTCAATAAAATAAAAATCTGATGGCTGGCTGGAATGATACAAGGCAAGATTGTTTACTAAAGGATTTACTCAGACTTACGAGATAGATTACCAAGAGACTTTTGCATCGGTGGAAAAACCAAACAGAATCTGAATTCTTCTCTCTAGCTGCAAACTATGATTGGCCCATTCAACACTTGGACATAAAAAATTCTTTTTTTAATTGGGAATTAGAAGAGGTGTTTTACATGGATGTACCACCAGGACTTGAACAAATAAGCTCCAATAAAGTTTACTGCTTGAAAAAATCTCTTTACGATCTCAAACAGTCACCCTGAGTGTGGTTTGAAAGACTCTCTAGAGTAGTAAAACAATATGGCTATCTTCATGGACATTCATATCATACCATGTTTTACTAATCTACTAATGATGGTAAAGTAATTTTTATCATAGTTTATGTTGATGATAAGATTTTAACAAGTAATGATCATGTAAAAATTGACGCTTTGAGAAGATCCTAGTTAAGGAATTGAGGTGAAAGACCTTGGCGCACTAAAGTATTTTCTAGGGATGGAGATTGTCATAAATAAAAATTGAATCTCTATTTATTAATAAAGTACACATTAGAGTTACTCAAGGAAACAAGGAAGCTTGGTTGCAAGCCCGATGATATTCCAATTGATTCAAGACACAAGATAGATTCAGTTAAAAAAAGAGGATCCAATTGACAAAGGAAGATACCAACTACTAGTTGGTAAACTCATCTGCCTTCCTCACACTAAGTCAAATATTGGTTTTGAAGTAAGTATAATTAGTTAGTACATGTATTCTACATATGAAACACACATGAATGTTGTCTATAAAAATACTACATTATCTCAAAGGAACCTTAGGAAAAGAACTTCACTTTGGAAAGCATGATCAATTAAAGATAGAAGTCTTCATGGATGTAGATAGGGCAGGGTCTATAGAAGATAAGAGGTCAACATCTGGCTATTGTACATTTGTGTTTGGAAATCTCATCAAGTGGAGATGCAAAAAACAAAATATGGTGGCAAGAAGTAGTGCTGAAGCTAAGTTTAGATCAATAGCTCATGGAATTTGTGAAGTCTTATGGATCAAGAAAGTATTAGAAGAACTAAAGATTACAATTCATCCTCCAACTATGATGTATTCTGGCAACAAGGCAGCTATAAGCATCTTCCACAATCTAGTCCACCATGATCAAACAAAACATGTGGAGGTGGACTGACATTTCATCAGGGAAAAATTTGAGCAAGGGGAAATATGCATATTTGTCGTCCAAAAGCCAAATTGCAATTGTTTTAACTAAAAGGATTCTGAGATAAGACTTTAAAGATAATGTGGATAAGTTGGGTATGATAGACATTTATGCCCTTACTTGAGGGGGAGTGTTGGAAAGTTAGTTTGATTAGACCGGTTCAAATTGGACTCAGAATTTTAGAATGGATAGATTCCTTGATTTGAGGAATTATTTGAATTCTAGTTTTTCTGTACATAGTCAAATTTTATTCAGATTAAGATTATAATCAAATTTATTTTTCTGTTTCCTTGTTTTTAGCATAGGAATTATCTATTTGCTAGTTATTTAAATAGATGTAGCCCATGTTCTAAAGATTAGAGCAATAAAATATAAGTTTATCCAAAAAAAAAAAAAAGAAGCTTTCATGGTTTTAGTGGAGATGATGACATGAGTTAAAATCTCTACCCTCTCTTAACTTATAAATATGAGCCTTAGAGCTCACTTTTAGGGTATATCTTTGATATCTAAGGGAAAAATCTATCTAATTTGAGAAAATAAAAAATAAAAAAGGTAAAAAATAATATTGGAAGTTTGGAGGTGAAATTGGCTTGGGGAAGAAGATTTATCCATACTAGAAGCCAAGTATTAGACTTAGGAGGAGTTTCTTTCGTAAGTTCTTAATTTTGATTTTTTTTGTTTTAGTTTTTATTTTATTTTTTTATTGATTCTTTAGATGATGGTCATATGGGTTGTGAATATTGGAAGATCATATGAATGATTTTGGGTATTTTTTTCTTCATTTTTTGTGTCTAATATGATTTTCTTCATTTTTTTTAGTTTAGATGCTTATTAGATGCTTGTTTATTTACTTTAATTGATGTTTGGATATTCTTTATACCTTGACTAGCTTTAATTTATTCATTTCTTGGGCATATTTTCTTTTTGGAGCTTATTGATTTTCAGAACATGATATGGGTGTCTTACTTTGTAACCTATGGGTTTTGTTTTGTTCATCCTTTGGGGATTGTGATTTTCCTTTGTTTTAATACTTTTGGAAGTAGTTTTTACTAATTTTGAAAAGAAAAATAGAGAACCACATGTGTTTAAAATCTTTTCTTCCTAGAAAAAAACTATAAAGTTGCTTTTGGTTTTTTGTTTTCTTCTCAAAATTGATTATTAACTCTTATTTCAATATTTTTTTTTTAATGGAATTTCAAACTCACCTTGATGGTCAATCTCATGGCCAAAGTTTAGGTCCATAGACATGGACTTTAGTCTCATTATTTTGCTTGAAAATATAAGTAGTTTCTCTCAATTTTATAATTTTTCAAGTATTTTTAAAACCAATTTGTGGACCCGCATTTTTCATGTGTGTTCTCACTCAATCAGTGAGATTTGTTTTTATTGGTGAAAAATTAGTTTTGGGAAAGTTGGAGTCGCCACTTATTTTATTTTATTTTAAAATGGAAAATAAAACAAGAAAGAAAACCCTAAAGAAGTGACTCCATAGTTTTGGAAAAACAAGGCTTGAAAAACTCGAGTCTTGGTCCGGGGATCAGGTTACCTATTGGGAAGGTACCTCTAAGACGTAGCACCCCTCTAAGCCCTAAAGAGGTCTATAATGACTAAGTTGAGGGAAAAGTGGCAATTAATCAATTGATTGAAGGTACCTAGTAGACTAAGGTGATTTCAAAACTAACATGCCAAAAAAGAGATCAAATCACAATCACAAAGAAATGTTAGGATGTGTACTTGGACTGCCTCTCAAGCGCTATCATAAGACATCAAAGTTAGCACAAAAATATAGTACACGACATGTATTTAATCAAAGCCAATTGAACAGACATCTAGGCACCTAAAGATGGAATCAAACATGGATAAGGCTCACAACAACATGTATGTTCATAAAATTCCGGAAAGTAAGTGATAGAGAGTGCACTTGGATAGCATGCATAATTTATAAGATTCCCCAAAATTGCTAGAGTGGTTAGGACAAGTATAAATCTTATAACATATTCATTATGTCTAATATACAGTATCAAAGTCAAAATTGAGCCAAGATAAGTCAAATAACTCCAAAAACAGATAACAAATTCAAGCAAAGTACAAGGTCATCATCATGCAATTAGAAAAGGGAGCATCACAAAACAATTTCTAAAAAAATATCTTGGAGTGGAATTTAATTACAAAAATTTGAGGAAACAACTCCTACAAATCTAAATCAACATACTAAAAACCAAACACTCATTCAAAGGACAAATTGCAGCAAAGACACCCCAAAATTTCTACAAAGTCCATATTAGGTAAAAAAAGGTAGCATGCATAAAAAAAAATTCTTAAAAATAATAAGAGATGACATAAAGTTGTACAAAAAATCACACACATCGTTCAAAGTGTCTGTATCATAGGAAAAATAAATCCAGGGTCGGGGAGTACTCAAAAATATTTTTAAAACACTCCAACTAATCAGATGTCCAGATTCCATCATGCATAGTAGGTATGATTTTGAAAAATCATATCTGCCCCAAAAATGCATATTTTTTAATATTTTATATGCCTGAGATCAATTTAGGAATTCTAGAATTAAGAAAAAATATTGAATCAAATTTAAAAATTCATCTATTATTTTATTATTACAAAAATATTTCATGTGTCCAGAATTGGGTGAAAACAGAGCTCTCCTAAAAACTCATTTTTATATTCTATTCCAGAATTTCTTTCTAACTCAAACAAAATTTTAAATTCAAGTTCAAGAAGTGAAGAAAATCATACAAGTTTTATAAATTTTTTAAAAATATTCTGAAGTTGCTAAAACGAATTTTAAAGATAAAGGGTCAGTGGTTGAGTGAAAACATGCAGCAAGGAAGAGTTTTGAAAAATTGATTTTATGTAGGGGTTCCACCAATTCCCCAAATTAATTTTGCATGAGTTGGTTCAATGAATTCCATTATTTGGCACCATGAAGTTTGTTCATGCTGGTTAAAAATCAACAAAATTATGAAAATAATTAAAAATCAAAGAAAATAGTGAAAATGCATGCTTGAAGGAAGGTGGCAACAATGATTTGTTGAAATCTGGATTTCAATATCTATGAACTCCTAAGGATGGAATTTTAAAGAAAACTGGAGTTATTTAATGGAAAAGATTTTGAAATCCAGATTAAAACTGTGTAAGTTCACAAGAAAGAAAAGAAGTAATAAGAGGAGGATGGTGTGCACCAAGTTGGCAACTGTATGGGTGGAGCCTAGAGACGTGACTGAGACTGTCTTGCTGGTGTTGAATCCCTAACTACATTCTGCTCTCTTTTGGCACTTTCCAGGACTCCCTGTTGTTCAAAGTTTTGGTGATTTCCGATGAGGGATGAAGAGTTCCAGCAACTCTGAAGCCAGTTCCCTCATGGTGGCTCTGGAAAAGATAACCAGATTGCATTTGGTTCTGGCTAAAGTTGGCTAGAAGAGAGAACGATCTAGAGGGACTATAGAATCCAATAGCTTTTCCCAAGTGAATGCTTTGAGGATATGTGCTCCATCGCTGCAATAGATGGTGAAAGCTTCAATGCGAGAGGCAAGCATGTTGCCATCTGTTCTTGATGTACGCTGCCATTTCCACAAACTCAAAAGGCTGCATGGGCTAGCCAGAATCAGTTTGTACTGTCTAGATGAATTCAAAAATTCCAACCCGGCCGACTGGTATACAATCATTTCCAGGAGATCTTTCACTAACTTGGTAAAAATTTGGGAGATAGTCCTCACTGCAACTGTCTAATATTTCACCAGAAAATTGAAAAAGAATGGATCTTTGAAAATCCATTTTGGAAAACATGCAAGAAGAATTAAGGACTGAGTCATGCGGGCTTTAAAATAATGTACAAAAGGGGTGGCCATGCAAGCCATGCGAGAGTGGGCTTGGGGTCCAATCCGGAGTGCGTCATCTTTAAGTGGCAGGGGTCCCATCTATCTTCTGATTACAAGGGCTCCAAAACGTGCACTCCACTGTCGGTCAATCTCGGGGTGCAATTGGACGGAAGGATGACCTTTAATAAACCGAAATGCATCGAGACTTGCAGAAACAGTGAATCCCAAACGCGTTTGGAATTGAGAGAGGGTTTTGGGTTCGAGGAATGCACCAAATGACAGTAATGCATTGTTGGTAGTGTGATTATGCATTATTCTCCTCATTCTCTGGACATCACCTTTCCTTCCTATGCGTCTTGCCACGGCAGTCTGTTGCGTCTTCTAAATATGCAGCTATGTGATCTCCAAAACCGCAGCCGACAAAGTCTTAATAAAATCTAGTGACTCCTAAGGGATCAGCTTTGATGCCCCATCAATTGATGCCTCTCATGGTGCGTGGTGGAGTGATCGCCACTCAATGGACGGAGCATGACGGCTGCGTCTGTATGGAGCAATGGTGCTTGGAGCCAGCTGTGACTTTGAATCATGGATGACAGTTGTGAAGAGCTGCAGGCTGTGCATGGGCTATGTAGGCATGTTCTCTCCAGAAAAAAAGCTCTCCCCAAGATGGTGCCTGCAACCTATGGAAAATCCCACACATATCATGTGCCCGTATATTCTTTCCGGGTTGTGAATGATTCTCTTTGGATCAAAATCTGATGCGTAATGAAGACTCAAAGTGGTAGCCCTCTTCTCTATATTGATGGTGTAGCTGTTTCTTCCCCAATCTCCATGGAACATGTCCAGAATGCCTGCTGGTTGTTTGCTCCAAAAATTTGGCAGTGTGGTCGATTTTGTAAACTTATGGTGCGTGTTCTTTTATGCGGGCTGTGCGTGTTCCTTCAATGTAAACGTGTTGTGGATTTTAAGTGGCAACCTCTCCTTTCCAAGGGTGGTTCTCCCTTTTGAAGGCGGCGCACATAATTCCATTAATGACATGATGTCTAAAAGAATTCCTCTCATCCGTGAATCCATTCTCCAATAATAGTCTCCCGTTTTTCTTTTCTTTTTTTTTTCCAATCTTCCCATCCAAAAATCCCATTTCAGTTCAAATTCTCCTTTTTATATTAAAAAATACATGTAGTTGTGGACTCTCAATTATTCTCAAGGAGTCTACTTTTCCTTAAACTCCCAATATCCATATCTTCCTTACCAAAACAAATCCTTAGAATTTCAAACTTTCCAAAAATGCCTTCCAAGGAGAGTCTCACTTTCCTTACACTCACATGCCATCTCCATATCTTCCGCACCAAAACAAATCCTCAAAATTTCAAACTCCCCTAAAACGTCTTCCAAGGAGAGTCCCACATTTCTTAAACTCCAATGGTAAGTTTCCTTGCAAAAGCATGAAATTTATTAAATTAAACAATTGAATGAATAAATAAATAAGTAAATAAATTAGAAAACAATAAAACAATAATAAATAAATAAGTTAATTAAAAAAATAAGAAAAATAATATAAAAAGGAAGTTAACAAATAAAAATAAACAAGTGATTGATAATGATAAAAATAAAAATAAAAATAAAAATAAATAAATAAATAACTAAGCCACACAAGCTATGCAACCATGCAACTCATACAAGTCATGCTAAAAATGTCTAATGGGCTAAGTGTGCCTAAGTGAGCCTAAGTGACCTAGGTAAGCCTAATGTGTCTTAATGGGCCTAGGTGGTTTAGGATAGTGTATAAGTGACCTATAGTGATCAAGACATTGTCTAAGTGACCTAAACATGCCTAAGTGTACTATCTTAAAAGTGCACCTAAAAGCTATCCTAAACAGGAAGAAAAAGCCTAAGTCTAAATTATGGTTGCTAAAAGTCACAATGGGGTTAGATAAATCCCTCAACCAGAGTCTCCAAGGTGGCTAAAAAAAAGGTAAGTAGTATGAGTAGCAATGGGCCACCAAGGAACTACTGCGGAGCACTGAAAGTCATTTTTCAACCCTTGTGAATATACTTCTATGATCATTAGGGACTTGAATTTGTGGCTAATTTATGGTTATTAATGGCAGCCACATTCCTTGACATAAATAACTTGAATTTACATGAAAACACATACCCTTATAATCTACTTTTATGTGCATTTCAACATTTTTTTTTCCCAAATCTGAGTATAATTTGGCATTCCATGCCTTTTATGAACTTAATTTCATGTTCATTTGGGGGCTGAGAAGGTGAGAGAGCCTTATAGTTGAACTATGACCTATGCCCTTGGCCAACATCACTCAATTTTCTAAACATTTGATTTTCAATTTTTCTTTATTTTGGAGACATGAACTATCCTTGAAACCTAAGATGAATAAGATTATTATTAGCCCTTATAAGCTCTTGTCATGCTCATTAAAGGGTTGAAATGTTGGATTGTATATGCATAAAAATTTAGGCTTACATTTAAGCTTGCATATATTGTTTGTAAGTGTCGATTACTTGTTGCCCTATTTTTTAGTCCCAAAATATATTTGTAAATCTAGGCCATTTGACATGCTCTAAATTATTTTTGAAGCTTCAAATGGATTTTGAAATCTTGAATGTGTTAAAGATTTTTTGCCTTATTGGAAAACTCTTTCCCAAGCTTGTTGAATAATTCATTTCTCTCAATTGCTTGTTTGTTGCCCTATTTTGGAGCAACTAAATGCTTTTGTGAATCAATCCCAATTCATTCATTTTTAATTATTTTTAAGACTTGTAATTTTATCTAGACATTTGGCCTTGTTAAAAAATTATTTGTTATGCTTGTGGAATAAATCAATCTTTTATGTGTTTGTATATTGTCCTATTTTTGAGTTATGAAATGTTTATTGAAATTTGTATTAGTTAGTGTTTATTTGGGTTCCTTTGACTTTTGAAATTTTTTCAAACATCTTTGAAAAAATATGGGTATTGCTCTGAATACACTTTGAATAATCAAAAGTCCAATAAGGAACACCTAAAGGAGAGATATGAGTGATTTTAAATTTTTAAATCAATATTTGTAAATTATGATCGCTTTTCTTATCCAAGATATTATAAGGATAACTTGGATATTAAAATAGGATTTCAGCCCAATAAAAATATGATTTTTATGGTTAATTGATATCCAAATATTAACAATATTGGTTGAAGAATGTTAGGGATAATAACCACAAGAATAACCAACCTAACAAACTCAAAAATAATCCCAACAAATCAATAATTGATTCTAGGTATTACCACCACAAGATTACCAAATCAACAAACTTAAAAACCAATTAACCAATCAATCAAATTTATTCACTATCTTCAACTAGAATATATGCAGGAATAAATATAAATATAAACCTTTTAGAATAGCCTTGCAAGATATTAGGTTAAAATAAATTAACCTATTCTAGGCCAATTATTCTTTCCTCTCAAAGAGTACCTCTAAAGAATGAGAGGTCTCTAAAAGTTAGATCTCTTCAATCTCTAATCTCTTAACCTAATTCTCTGACCCTCAAAGGGTTACAAGGCTGGTATTTATAGGCAAAAGCCATAAGGATTTTACTATCACAAGTTTCCAAATTATAGTTGGATTGAAATTCATTCAAAATATGTTTCTAAAGTTGGTGGGACTATCATGACTGTTTGAGCAAACTTAGACCGCTTCAACGCTCTAACCACTTGAGTGGGATGAATTGCTTGAGTGTCCCTTGTTTTTTGAGAAATCAATTTTAAAACATTTTAAGCTAAAAAATGATACCGAGCATTTTATACCTCAAATAAGACTTTATATGCCACAAGCCAAACCTTTTTAGAAATACCTGTGACTTCCAAGTTGGACGAATAACAACCCTTGATTTTCAATGGAAAGTAAGTCACTATTTGAAAAAACTTCCATGGTTAAACATAAATTTATTCAAAATTGCTAACATATAAACAAGACTCAATGTCCTAACAATCTTTTATATGTTAGATAATTTTTGCCTTAATTTTTATTTCATCTTGAATCTTCTTAAATACAAGCTTTCACACATTAGCATGTTGTCTTGGTTTTTCACACTTTGTATATCTTGTTGAATTAGTCCCATTTGATGCTAGCTTAGCTACTTTTGACATTTGATTTAAGTTACAGACTTCTTGTACATGTTGGGCGATCCTTGATTTCATGATAAATATTTTCTTTTATTAATAAATTAATTAATTTTTTCTTATGTAAGCTTGTTGCCCTTGTTCCAGGCATTTTGAAGTGCATTCTATGAAACAATTAATCAAAACACCCAAGAGAAAGGGGGGGGGGGGGGGGTGAGGCAAATTAGGTTTAAAAAACATTAAAGAAAGAAAACCTTTAATTACACAAATAATAGTTCAATGAATGGAAGAAGATAGAGTTAAAGTGATACAAACTCAACTTTTATAGTTATTAGGCAATTTTCGCTTACATTCACTTCTCCTCAACCCCTTTCCAAGTGAGGGTTCTAATGGGCATGTACACAAATCTCCTTCAGTTTAACACCAACTTGAAACTTCAATGGTCAACCTCACTCAAATATATGAAGGTTTAATAACACTCCATCTAGCACAACAAATGCTTGAATACACAAAAAGTTAGGATGAACATAAAAGCTGCACTAAGGATGATTTGCAAGTGAAAGAATAATGCATAAGGAGTTGAGAACTTTGAATGAAAGAAAATGGTAGATAGGGAATTCAATGCAATAATTATCTTAGTACAAATGAATGAAAGCTCTTTGTTTATAGGTTTTCAACCTCAAACACCCAAAAAGCAGAAAGCTAACCTTTCTTAGTTGAGCTTCTTTTTTATCGGTTAACTAGTCATTAGGTGATAAATGTATAACAAGTGACTTTTGTCCTTTTTGAGGTTCGATTAGGCCTTGACTAGGTAAGGGTTTGCCTTAACCGAGAACACATGATATCTAAAAAAATAATAATAAAGTTTTATGCAAACTAGATTGGACCGCGACTAGGAAAGGGTGACTGGTTGAACCTATTCCCAACCAATTAAGTTGATTCTTTTTGTAATGCTAGTCTACTTTTGGTTGTAGACCCTCAATTTTGTCCTCATAGCACATGTTATTTCATACTTGTTTCCCCGTCTTCCACTCCCTTCTAGTATGCGCTTAGGATTCTCTTTTATTTAGTCATTCATTGCGCCCTGTGGTGTGGTTCACCCACCATTTAGTTTGTCACTGACTCTTGGGACTTTTTGAGGCCTTTTAGAAGGAGTTTTTAAATCCGCAATGAGATTTTAGTAGCCCCTAGGCTTGGTTTATGAGTGTTTTTTTTTTTTTTTTTTTTTTGTGGGCTTTAGTCTCAAGTTTTTGCTTTACTTTTTAGAGGAGTTTGAGATTGATTTAGGGAAGTATTTTTTAGGGGTTTTAAAAGAGTGTGACCACAGAAGGAGATGAGCACAAGTGTCCAAACCTTCCCTATCCCTTACTCTATAAAAGAAGTCTTGGAAGACTCATTTGGCAAGAAAGAAGATTATGGAAGGATAAATGGAAGGGGACTCTCTTGCATTTGGGAAGAACACTCTACCATTTTCTTTTTATATGGAGAGAGAACTTTAATGAATTTAGAAGATATCCTTGCTTAAAATATAAGGAAAAAAAATGCTAGAAGCTGATCAACACTTGCTTAAGGAGAGAATTCTTGGTAAGATCACTTTGATTTCATGTTTTCATTATCATTTGTTGTTCTTCTCCTTCCTTATGCTGATTCTAGAGATTGTTTGTTGGTTGGGTGTGGATATTGGAGGTCACACATTAGATTCTTGATTCTTATTTGTAATACATGTTTTTTTCTTTTATTGTTCATCTTTGGATTCAATGAGATTACTTAAAAATTGTTTTAATTAATGATTCACTTTATTGTGTAATGGTCTAGAAGTTTTTTTCGACTTGGTTTAAAATTCTTTTGGATTTTTCACTTGTTGTCAAGTCCATTGATGATTCATGAAATAAGGCTTTGCTTGATTTAGTTTTCTATTTTGTTTTTCTTTAATCTCATTTTGGTGATTTTGTTGCGATTAAGCCCCTAAAAGTAAGACATCATGTAGCAAAGTTAAACTTAACTATCCCCTTACTATCCCGTTGGTGTGTTGACATTGATTTGAGCATTTAGTCCACGTCTTTTTCTTTGTAAATGACTTGGGTGCATTAGGAATTTCATAAAAGATACAAGTCATAGGTTCCTTGTAAGTAGATAACTGTCCATAGTTGGTCCATGGATTTGGGCAATCCAGTAAAGACTGTAGTGCACCACCTCCTAATTTGAGGGATGGCTTATCTTGGCCATTGGGATAGGCTTCCCATGGTGAGTGCACTAGTGTATGTGATGCACACTAGACAGGACCTACAGTGAATCATGATGCAAGGTTATCAATTTTCATGATTCACCAAGCTACTATACTACATGGACTCTTAACCTTGAAAGGATATTGAGCTTATGCCAAAATCAACAGGAGACTTTAACCTATGGGTGAGACCCTAAAGTGGTCATATATCCCTATGGACTGGGTTCTTGTTGATGGAAGCTAGTGGCAATAGGTATTCTCAATAGAGGCAACATGATATCTCATAAGATTGAGACAATGTGTCCCCTTGAGTGATCCAAAGGACATATGATCATGAAATCTATGGCCACAATAATTCATTTAGTGGAATTTGACATATGCTCCTTGGAGTTGGAGTATGTCAATTGATCACAAAATAAGTGAGATATCCAACTTAAGGATTGGAAAGGTAATCTTGATAGGTGATAGCACTACCTTATTAGATTACGGACATCGGTTCATGGGAAGTCTACATGTAGTAGATAGTAGGTCATAGACTTAAGCACATGGTGTCTCGTTGTAATATACATAGGGTGTTGGAGTGTACTTGGCTTTTTGTAGTAGGATGTTGAGTCCATTTCAAAATTTGATTTTGAGGAAGCCAATACTCATATGGGTCCTAGTGGTCCTCACTTTGAGCTCATATTCCTTGATTACACGGTTTATGAGGGTTGGATGGATTATTAGTTCACTTTTGTGCATAAGGGTATTTTGGTAATTATGCAAGGTTGCATGAGGATAAGTGAGTGGTATGCCTAGATTAGGCTAATTGATTAATTAGGGCCTGGTATGGTTAATTAATCAATTAACAACCTTTTTAGGATAGATTAAGTGACCCAAGCCTATGGTGGGCTTAAGTCTCTTAAGCCCAATAAGAAGCCTATAAATACCCTTTTAGGGGTTAGGGTTTCCAAGTCTTTTCATTCTCTCCATCAGTCTAGAGAGAGAACCCTAGTCTCCACCATCTTAGTGCCTAGGCACAAGGAAGAGTCATTGGGTAGAAGATCATGGTGTTTACGAGATCCATTATGACTTTGGTGTTATCTACATCGATTGGAATTGATCCGGGAACATCCGAATCAAAGGTATATGACTTTATTCTCTAGATCTATGTTTTCTATGGTATCCATATTGTTTTTGAATATTTTTTTTATCTACTACAATACATTTAAAGAGACTATGATAGATTTGCATGCACCCTACACGATTTAGGGCATGCGAATGGAGTAATTCAAAGTTCTTAACAGATTTCGATTTGGTTTTAATTTTGATTTTCTTTACAAATTTGATTTTAAAATTCTTCTTCAAACTTATTTTTCAAGCATCATTCAAAGGCTTTCATCCAGTCTATGTGCCAATTAATGCGCATTGGAGTGTTTTTCGTTCAATTTGCACACTTGCTAGTGTGCTATAATGTTCTTATTCTTAGTTTGTGCATCTTCCAATGCACATTATGGTGTTTGCCTTTAGATTGTGCATTTTGGTGTGCTTTTTGATGTTTTTCATCTAGATTGCACACATTCATTATGTGCTAAGAGTCATTCAGTTTGTGCACGTGTTTTCTTGTTCATGGCCAACTTTCAACTTCAAATTGTGCACTTCTTAGGTGTGCTAGTTTGAGTTGAGCAATTGTTTAAGCGTGCTTTTTTTTTTGGCACTTGTATCCCGTGCACTTTTAAGCGAGTAGTTTTTGATTGTGCATTCCTTTGTTCAGTGCCTTCTTACGTTCTCTTTAAGTATGCAATTTCAAATTGCGCACCCCTTTAGTACACAATTTGATTTTCTTCCATTTTTTCAATGTACACTAGTGAATTCTAGTCTCTCTTTATGTGTAGTCCCCCTTCAGTGCACAATCTAATTTTGCATAGTTCCTTTCAGTGTGCAACCTTACTTTTATGCATTCTCTTTTATACATGATTGCGTGCCTAGCTGGTGTACCTTGAGTTTGGCCCTCAGACAAAAGTAATCAACAAAATTTATAACCTATTTCACCATGCACTAGGATAGCCTTAGCTAATATAGCATAGTGGCTCTAGGATCGTTCACTGGGAAGGGTTTTCAACTTACAACCGATACTAATTCAAAGTTGAATTGATGGTTTTTCATTTCAAGGTTAGCTTCAAAAGAAAACATAAACTTTGGTTTAAAAAGGATTGGTTTTAAGCTAACTAAAATAAAGTAATGGGAATTACTTATAAAGAAAAGCGTTTCTTAGAGTTTTAGGATCACTGGGGTCAGGCTCCTTATGCAAAAACAAAGTTCCGGTCACTTGAATCTTTTCCTCGCATTAGAGAATTAAGATATAGTTAATTCTCTAACTGGTGTGGTACAGATGCTTCCCTTTAATGAGTTCAAACGCTAAATCCCTCTCACTGATGCAACTTGCAATGGCTCGTGCCTCTCACCTAGCATTTACCATTCAAGGTGATCATTAACCTTGGACTTCCCTTCTCAAGCTCGTAAGAGATAACTAATGGATATCTCCTTAGAGTCCAAAAGCTTACCAAGTGTTGGCAATTCTAGAAAATCCTACCTTCAAGTCACCTCCCAAAAGCTCGCAAGAGGTAAACTAGTGCATCTCAATGAACGAAGATCATTTGCCTTACCAAGTGTTGGCCCAGGTGAGTTAAAGGCATTTTAAGTTAACTAAAAACATAGAAACCATTAATGGGTCACACTTTCTCTTCATTAACAGCTGAAACAACAAAACTACCAATTCTTGCACTCGGGACCTTACCCAGCTACCTTAGCTCCAAGAGACAAAAAGTCTAGATTGAAAATCTAAATTAATGTGTCAAACGATTTTTTATTTTTGATTGAAAATCCTTCTCCAAACGTATATATTAAATTAGTTTTTCAAAAGGTCTAGATTTTGGCCTATTGTTGACACCCGAAGTATTTTTGTAAATCTAAATTAGCTCATGGCTTTTCAAATTGTCTTTTATGTTTTTTCCATATACTAGATTTCTTAAACAATCCGTTAAGCTTTGTTTTCACCCCA
The DNA here is from genome assembly GCF_004353265.1 of Vitis riparia. Classification (NCBI taxonomy): domain Eukaryota; kingdom Viridiplantae; phylum Streptophyta; class Magnoliopsida; order Vitales; family Vitaceae; genus Vitis; species Vitis riparia. The sequence goes on along the minus strand of NC_048449.1, from coordinate 15,194,250 downwards.
AAATCAATTCTCAAGCTTGAGATTTAATTTAATCTTGTTGTGCTTGTTGTGCTTATTTGAATCTACAATTATGATTTTTTTTCATATAAATCTAAGACAATTGTTGTATAATTAGGCTCTATGGAATTTTGGATTATATTCTTTTCACTCTAGGGATGTTGTGCAATTTTTGTTATGATTTTATCCTATTTCTAATTATTTATTTTGGATTTATTTTGTAAGCACCTATGTTCTATCCTCTTGTTCTATACTTTGTACATTTGTTTTATTTCAATTCCCTTCTGCATGTTTTTTATCTTCTTTGATCATTAATTTGGATAATAGACATCTTGTACATGTTAGATCAACACACCTTTTTATGATATATCCCCTTTTACTATTTTATTGGCATTTATTTTGAGGTTGCCAGTTTTGAAACCTATACTTGTTTAGCATATTTTAGTTCACCTTGATATGTGTTTAAGCATCACTTGCTTCTCAGTTTTAATTGTGTGTGTGTATATATATATATATATATATATATATATATATATATATATTGTACATGATTAATAGTCTTATTTTGATTTTATATCTCTTATCTTTTTGTGAGTGAACCCTCTTTTCTATGTAAGTATATTGCCCTATTTTATGCACTTCTTGAAGTATGTTTCCTTCCTTTCTTGATTTATTAGTTTCATATTCATGCCTTGTTTTGGTTGTTCTATCCTTTTATCTATTATTGCCATTGCCTTAGTGTATGTTGTTCTTGTTGTCTCTCAATATCTATTAGTCTATTAGTCAATTACCTTAGCTCCCTCCACTTGTTTAGTAAATACCTCTTTAAGGCTTAGAGAGGTGCTACCCTATGGTACCTTCCCAATAAGTAACTTGACTCTCATACTTGAATTCAATTTTTTGTAGACATGTTTTTCCTTTCAAAAGGAGTCGATTAGGGTTTTATTTTTTTTCCTTTAAAAAATAAAAAAATAAAAAAATGTTGTAACTCTAATTTTTTTCAAAAATCAAGTTTTCACGATAATAAAACAAGTTTCACCATTGAGTGGGGACGCAAATGAAAAATGTGGGTCCATAAAATGGCGACTCCACTAGGGAATAAAGAGGGTCAAGTCAGAGCTCTAGTTAAGAGAAATATGGTGTTTGATTAGTTTATCAATGGATACCCTTTTTTTGTGCTTTGGTATTGTATGCTTGTGTTATTAGCACATTGAGAGCTTTTCCATGCTGATTATCTATGTTGCATGCTTGTGTATTTTATTCATTTAAGAGCTTTCACTTGTTTCTTCCTATTATATACATGTCTTATTTATCTTGGCATGTTTATTATTCTTATTGCATTGTTATCCTACCCATCTTAGCATTGTTGTACACTTATCTTGTCATCTTCACATTATTGATTATCCTTGTTCTAACTCACTCATCTTGGCATGATTATTCTTGTTGTATATTTATCTTGTTCATCTTATCCATGTTTAGTTTATGTGTAGATATGGATGATTTATTTGCGTTACAAGACTATTTGTTACATGACTGTCTTGCTTTTGCATGATCTATGTTTTTCTTGTTCAAGTGGAACACACATTTATCCCCCTATTTATGACTCCTTAGTCTTGGTTGATTCCTTCTTTCATTACTCTCGAATTGTTTTATGTGAGGTTTTTATGTTTGTTTGTTTTCCAATCAAGCTAGTGATTAGTAGGGTCCAATGATGTGCTATATGTATATTTGGGACCATTATGAAAAAGGTCGTCACATTGATGTTGCTTGGAGTCTGATCTTTGAAGACTTGTATAGCCTAGAGATAGATTTAGGATATTTGTGTGACCAGTGTGCACTTTAGATCATTGTTGACTGTTGAAAGTTGTGAGATGTGCTAACCAATAGTAGAGTCTTAACCATTAGGAAGCCCCTTAGGATGTGAGGTAGTGCATGTGTGGAGATGATGACCACCTTGCATGGAAGCACACCATCTTTTCGAAGGTGTGTAGGAGGTTAGCATTAAGGGAGGGTATGATTACTTCTACTAAGGACTCTTTTTAGCCTATCGTATTTTAAAGCCACCTTGACCTTGTAGGTTGAGCTTTAGATCCTTTGATTAGGATTCCTTCCTACATGTGGGTGCATTTAAGCTTGTGGTACCACTTTAGCCATGTCATGGATCCAACACTCCTCCTTTTTTGGTATCTTTTTTGGTGTGCTTAGAGATCAATGCAAGTTTGGGTATTAGTCAAACCACTCTTTGCTACATTATGTTGGCTTCTTACTTTTGTTCACTAAGTCTAGCTTATGTTTTCTTTAAGACTTCTGTCACTCTTTATTTTTAAAGTCAGCACGTTCTTTATCAATTTATTGTTGCACTTTGCTTGGTGCTTTAAGACATGCTCATTGATCACACTTACCTTTTATATTCTATACCTATCATGGGTTTGTTTCCCCATTCCTGGTTAAATGCACTTGATTCCATTTTCACCTCTATGCTCATTATGTTCATTAAAGAAAGGTGAAAGAAATATTTTCACATTTACACCTTTTTTAGAGATTCACCTTGATCACCTTATCATTTTCCTTTATGGAGCTCGGGTTAAAAGTTGATTCAAGGACATATTATTTGAGATGGAGTATTAATCTCATGATAATATTTCTTTTTTCACATCTCATTCATTTTGGATTATTGATAAAAATTCTCTTGTCAGATTTGTAGCCATCTCACAATGGACTCCTCTATGACTCTAAATTTTTTATCATACATCCAACTTTTGCATTGCCATCTCAGGACCATGTACTTCTTGTTTGCCTGTTGTTGTATTAATGTCTTTAGTGTCTTCTCTTGTGTCTTTCATGTGTTTTGTTATATAATTTGCATTATAGATGAGATGACTCTTCTTATACACAAACACCACAGATTCCCCCACCTTAGGTTTCACATGGTGCTCCACTTCACTTGTCAAACCATTATCAGACTATTCCACCACCTACTACTTTGGCACCACCTCCTATTGTTCATGTTATGAATGATCTAATATTGGCGGAGTAGGAAGCTAAAATGGAGAGACTTGAGACCAAGATGTGACAAATGATGCTATAGGAAGGGGGTATGACCTAGAATGACAATGATGGTATACTAGCTGCTTACTTGCCTACCAGCCAAATTTTGTATGTTAGATGTTGAGCATTACAATGGAGTAGGTTGCCTGAAGATTCATATGGCTCTATAGTACAATTATGAGAGAACATGGATTAGATGATGCATAATTAGTTACCTTATTCCCCGTGTCATTTAGTGGAGCAACACATAGGTGGTTTGCATCTATTGAGCCTTCAAGACTTTGTACTTTGGAGGATGTAACTTATGAGTGTGGACCTGCACTTTTCACGTGCATCCCCACTTGTTGGCAAGACTCACTTTTAAAGGTGAAAAACTATATTTTATAAAAAACTAAAGTCGCCACTTATTTTTGTATTTTTTTTAAAAGGGGAAATAAAATGAGAAACTAAAACCCTAAGAAAAATGACTCCCTAAACTTTTGGAAAGCATATATTTGAAAAAATTAAGTCTAGGTCTAAGGATTATGTTACCTATCAAGAAGGTACCTTAAAAAGGTAGTATCCCTTTAAGTCTTAAAAACAAGTCTCTATTGACTAGGTTCCAGGAAGCATGACAATTAATTACTAGATTAGGGTTGCTAAGAAAAAGCAAAGATGATTTTTTCTAAGGCTAAGAAACATGGTATTCATAACAAAACAATCATACCAAAAACATAGTTATATAAGAAAAGAAGATTAGCATACCTGAGCTGCATCCTAAAGTGTTTTCATGAAACATTAGAGGTTAGTTTAACAAATGATACAACACTCAACATGCATTTCATCTTGTTCAAGGAATCAAGCAACAAATTAGAACAATCAAGATAATATTAAGCACGAGAGTATTCACAAACAAAGTTTGCATATTTAAAGAGTTAAAGAGATAAAGGTTGTAAGGGACAGACCTAGATAACACGCATAACCTACAATGTGCTTGCACATAGCTAGAAGGGGTTAGAACAATTGCAATAACAAATAAATAGGATACAAGACCCTAATATAAATGGCATAGGTTATGCATACAACTTATCATTGAGGCTAAACTATGTACGCGAAAACAAAAATACCAAAATTAGTGATTAAGAAAAACTACACAACAAAGGATTAAAATGATAACATCCATAAGAAAAATCCCATCTAAATATCTAGAAACACTATTTCATCCTTAAAAAAATCTCACAACATCCTCATTATGTCTATATTATAGAACAAAAGTCAAAGTTAATGGCAAATTAAAATATAAGTTAAACATAGTATAAAATTTCAGCATGTAGTTAGAACAAAAAGGTTTGCAAAATAAATCCTAAAAAATATATCTAGAATGTGGATTTAATTACAAATATTTTCAAGGAACCTCTTCTATATGTCTAGATTATCAACCAAAAGGCCAAAAAAATTAATAAAGCTCCAATTAATTCTAGTTTACAAAAACATCCTAAAAGGTTCAAACCAAGGCAAAATTCAATAACATGCATAAATTGATTTTTTAAAACTAACATAGAAGTGTTAAAAAATCATGAAACATTTTTAGAATGTCTACTTTACAAGAAAAATAAAGGCAAGGTCAGAAGGCACATGGATCAATTTTAAAAATAATCAAACAACCCCTTTATTCAAAATTTGGGTAGTACAGTGAATGCAGAAAGGAAAGATTATATCTTTGGAAAAGTATTTTAAATATTTTATGTGTTCAAAATCAATTTCAAGAAGTCTAAAAATAATGAAAAAAAAATTAGAATGTCTACTTTATAAGAAAAATAAAGACAAGGTCAAAAGGCACATAGATCAATTTTAAAAACAATCAAACAACCCCTCTATTCAAAATTTGGGTAGTATAGTTAGTGCAGAAAAGGAAAATTATATCTTTCAATTAGGAAAATTATTTTCAATATTTTATGTGTCTAAAATCAATTTCAAGAAGTCTAAAATTGAGGAAAAAAAATATTAAATCGAATTTGCAAAGTCATGTAATAATTTTTTTTTTACAAAAACATTTCGAGTGTTTAGAATTGGGTGAAAACGAAACCCTTAAAAGTCTCGTTTATATCTTCCATTTCAAAATTGTTTTTTTTTAGCCTCAAACAAAGTTCTAAATTCATGTTCAAGATGTCTAAAATATCATACAATCACTAGAAAAAAGAATTAAAAACATTAAAAATAGATCAAATCCAATTTTCTTTTCAAAGATATAGTAAATTAAACAAGTTAACAATAAAAGGTTTTTGAAAAATGATTTTTATGTAGGGGTTTCACCAAAGCAATTGTTGGGAACCTTGAATTTCTCCATTCCCTTACCTTGGATCATATAGGTGCATGCAAAACTACCTTAAACCTCCAAATCCTATGCAATAGAAGGAAAAATCATATTTTTACAATTCTAGGATCAAGAGGAAAGTCATTAGAGAACTTTACCTTTGATTTGGATGTTCCCAAATCAATTCCACTCAGTGAAGATGAAGAATAATGAATCTAAAAGTCTTGTACATCCAAGATCTTTCGTCTAATGACTTAAACCACGATTTTGACACTCCAAAATGTGGGCTTTGGAAAGGAGGATCTCTTGTCTCTCACTATCTCTCTATTTTTCTGGAGGTGGAAGACAAAGTCTCTCTCAATCTTATGGAAACGCTAACCCTTATGAGGGATTTATAGGGTTCCCTTATTGGCTTAAGTAAGCCTACCAAGGCTTGGGTCACTTAATATAGCCCAAAATGGGTCTTAATTGTTAATTAATCAATAGGACCTTCTAATTAATCAATTAGCTTAATCTAGAGAACTTGTTCACTATCCCTTGTGCATAATTACCAAAATGCCCTTATGCACAAGAATTAACCAAAAGCTAATTCATCCCTTATAAAACGTGTCATCATGGTATATGAGCTCAAGGTGGGAACCATTAAGACCCATAAGAGTACAGGCTCTCTTAGAATCTAAGTTTGAAGTTGATTCAACATTCCACTAAATAGAATCAATTGTACTCCAGTATCCTATGTAAAACAATGAGACAAAGCTCGGGGTCCATGACTTACTATCCATTGAATGCATACTCCCCATAACTGGTGTATGTAATCTAACAAGGCAGTCCTATCACCTATCAAGATTACCTCTTCAATCCTTGAGTTACAGATTCCACTTATTATGTGATCGATTGACATACTCTAACTCTAATGAGTATATGCCAAATTTTCACTAAAGGAAATGCTATGGCCATAGTCTTTTAGATCACATGTCTTTCAGATCACCCAAAGGGACACACCGTCTCAATCCATGAGATATCATGTTGCCTTTATTGAGAATACCTATTGCCACCAACCTCCATCAACAATGACCCAATCCATAAGGATATATGACCACTTCAGGGTCTCATCCATTGGTCAAAGCCTCATGTTAACTTTGTGATTACTACCAAAAAGTGCTATTTTGTAGACCTAATTATAATGGTTTTAAGCACCTTTGTGTAGTAATCATATTCATTTAACCCAATTAATTCATTAAGGTCCTTAGTAATTGGTTTTAACCATTTTGTGGCAAGTTTACATGTTTTTATCAGCTTATGAATCAATTCAAGCATGCCAAATGATGGAGGAGCTACTTGGACAAGTTAAAGCAAGGATTTTGGAAGTTTACAGGCTTGAATTTCAAGTGGAAGCACGAGCACAAGCAAAGAGAAGCGAAGAGGAGAACAGAGGACAGCAGCTGCAGTCTTCTTTCGCACTTTTGGGGCACTTCCCGAAGTCAATTTTCTACATACTATATACCATTTCAAAGCTCAGGAAGTCAAGAATCCAACACTTCAAACCGTGTATAATTTGGAGCTGAAATGAGGAAGATATGGCCTTCGGAAGACAACTGCATCAAACCTTGCGGGAATTTCGCAAGGTGAATTTCTCCTTGCGAAATTTCGCAAGGGGATTTTCCTCACGATGCGAAATTTTGCCATTTCGCAACATTGCGAAATTTTCGCAAGGAGAAATTCACCTTGCGAAAATGCCAAATCTCCTCTGTTTCTCCACGCACGCACCACCGACTTCTCAGATATTTTTAGCTTGATATTTTCTCATGTAAATTCCTTTTGTAACCTTGTATTCAGCCATCATAAGGCTTTATCTTATAATTTTGCTATATATAGAGGTGCACAACACCTCCAAAAGGGGAGATTGGAAAATAGACGGATGGGGTGATCGATCCTCTGTAGATTAAATTAGAATTATATAAAGCTCTGTTTTTCTTCTTTTCTCTTTTCTTTCTCATTTTCTTAGTAGCCAAACAGCCTCTGAGGACTTTTCCTCAGAGGATGATTGGCTAAAACCTTTAAGTTTCTCAAAGTATGGATGTTATGTGATGGCTTGGATGCAATCCCATGGAAATTTCTCGCACCCGGAAGGTAAGGTAGTCGTTTTTCATTAATGGTTCATTAATGTAAATTTTGGTTTTTATTTCCTTTGGACAACTTCCAACGGCCAATACTTGATAAGCTTTTGGATTTCTATCCATTAGTTATCTCCTACGAGCTATTGGAAGGTGAGGTTTTCAATTCCAAGTTTTGCATTAATCCGTTAGAACCAATTTCAATGGCCATTGAAAGGTGAGTTTATCACCTGGAATGACTTTGAGTTGCCAATATTGGTAAGCTTTTGGCTTTAGACCATTAGTTATCTCTTACGAGCCATTCAAAGGAAGTCTAAGGTGAATAACCATTGATAAATCCACTACCATCTGTTTTGCCATTTTAAAGGATTAAAACTTGATTTGCTAAATCCATACCGGTTCGGGAAGCAAGCATCACCATAGTTGCAACCCCAACGCGAGGAGCCTATCCTGAGATTTCCAATTTGCATAAGAGCCAAAGCATAGCTATCCTATCTTTGAGAAACTTGTTTTTACACCCTTTTATTTTAGTCTTTAATGTTAGCTTAGATTAGTTTAAATCTCTCTAAAACATTTTCATCTTCTTTTAAAGCTAACATCCATAAGAAAATCACCTATTTTCCTAATTTGAATATCACTCGTGTTTGCGAAAACCTTCCCAGTGAACGATCCTAGAACCACTATGCTATAGTAGCTTGGCTACTTTAGTAATAGTATTTAAGGTATAAATTTTGTTGATACGCCTTTAAAGCTAAGCTACCATGAGTCGCATCACTTTGGCACAAGCTTAATATCCTCTCAAGGTTGAGAGTCCATGCAGTATAGCAGCTTGGTGAATTGTGACAACTAATAGCCTTGTATTATGATTCATTGTAGGTCTTGTCCAATGCACATCAAATGTATTAATACACTCACCATGGGAAAACCATCCCGACAGCCAAGACAAATCATCCCTCCAATTAGGAGGTAGTGTACTATAATCTCATATGGATAACCCAAATCCATGAACCTACAATGGATAACTTATTACCCTGTGAGAAACCCATGACTTGGATCATTTGTGCAATTCTTAATGCACCTAAGTCATATGCAATGTAAGTAATATGGGGTGTGTATGCTCAAATAACCAATTAATACAAATGAGATATTTAAGGGAAACCAAGAAAAATAAATAAATAAATTTATAAATGAATCTTAATCTGTTACATCATATCATGCTTTCCAAGGCTCAATCCCAACAACAATAAGCAAAGCATTTTTTTGACAAAATAGAATAACATGATAACAATCAATAATTCACCATTAGAATTTTATAAGTATATAGACTAAAACAAGATGGATCAAAAGCTAAAAAATTATCAATCTTGAACACATAAATTGTTTAATTAAGATATCAGAAAACATAAATTAAATAGAATCAATCAAGCACTAAAATGATCAATTTTAAAGCATAAAGGAAATAATGGGGAATCAATTAAACCAAGTAGTTGAATTTCTGTAAAACACTTAGACTAAATATAGGATGAATCATGAATTTAAATTTAGTAATTTTAAGACTAAAATATCAATCAAACTAGATAAATAAAATTATAATAACTTTTGAATTAACTAAAAGGAATCAAACTAAATCAGAAAAAAAAAATTAAATAAGAATTTATCACATAGAATCCATTAAAATTAAACTAAACTAAAATAAAAACAAATTTAAAAATAAACACTTTGTCACATGGAATCATTTAATCTAACGAACTAAAAAAAAATATAAAGGCTTCCAATAGAGAAGATGAATCAAAATTAATATATAACTTTTTCGGACTAATAGTAAGGATCAAGACTAATGAATAAAAAAAACTTTAACCTAATTAAAAAAAAAAAAAGCAAAACTAATAAACAAGAATCTAACTTACCTCTTCGAAACAATGTGTGTAGGTGGGAATGCAATTCCCCGGGACTCTGTGTTTCCCTCTTATCTGATTGTTGTACACCACTCTGAACTGATGGAGAGTACCTAAGTGTGGTTGTGAACAAATTTTGCAAGTTGCAGCCCATGGAAAGTGCGTCCAGGTAGCCTCCAAAATACATGTTGCAGTGTGGTGTTTCTATTTAAAATAGGTGCAGCCGTGAATGGCACCCACAATGGAAATCCTTCAAGGCGGCATGGCATGTGCGTGTAAGTCTTGGAGAATGACAATCTGCTGTGTGTGGTCTGACTTCCTCCAATGATGCGTGTTCCCAAAAGATCTCCAAGTGTGCTACAATATGCAGCCATGTTGGGAACCATTCCCCATGGTGTGTGCTTTGTTGCTTTCTATATGCATTCCCATGGTGTCGGTGGATATCCCCCAAACTGAAGATTATGTCCTCCTCCCCAATGCAATCCACTCCAAAAATCTGTGTATCCCTTCCTATTTTTCCATTAAAAATCCTATGGTGCGTTATTTGTTCTTCTATGGAGAGAAACAAGTTTTTTTTCTTTTAATGCATATGTGCTATCTCCACTAACTATGGTGTGGCTGGCTATGGAGAATGCACGCTATCCTGCCCTCGGGAATCCCCTGAATGGATGTATGTTACTGATCGTGGTCTCCTATGGAAAATTCTCCCGAAAGTGCGCACGAGTTGAATCTCTTCCTCTTTTTCCCATGGTGTTGTGTTTCAATGAAGACTCTCCGATCAACTGGCAGAATCCCTAGTTTCCTTTTGATGCTTGGCTATGTACCATTCTTTCCAAGTGCATGTGTGGAGATCTCTTCCTTCCCATAATTTGTGATATCCTTTGTGTGGTCCTTAAGGTAAGTGGATGGCAACCCATGTTTCTTTCTCAAACAAATTCCCCATGCATTATCTCCAAATTCATGCAAAAGTAAAACAAAAAGTAAAGGAAAGATGCATATTTGAAAATAAAAGATAAAATATAAAATTATACAATTTAGAAAAAATAGCAAGTCACGTTCATGCAAAATAAAAATGAAATAAATTAAATTAGAAATCATAGAATAGTAAAATAAACTAAAGAATCAAACAAATATATATATAAGAAAATCAAAATATTAATTCACCCAATTAAAAAAAATGAATTCTCAATCTTAAGCCATTTTCTAAAACAAAAAAATAAATATCACATATGCAATCAAAATTTGAAAATGAATATCAATGCAACTGATAATAATGAAAAATGGAATATCGAACTAGCACAACTAAAAAAACTATATCTCATGCAATCAAAAAATCAAAACCAAGCCAAATACTCACCTAAAACCAAGCAATCAAAACCAAAACTTAACCTAAAGTGAAACAAAACGAAAGAAGTGTCCAAGTGATCTATCCTAAAAAAAATGTCTAAGTGACCTAGGGTGATTAAGAAAGTGCTAAGTGTCCTAGGGTGATTAGGAAAGTGTCTAAGTGACCTAGGGTGATCAGAAAAATGTCTAAGTGACCTAGGGCAATAAGGAAAGGCGCTTAAGTGACCTAGGGTGATCAAAGAAGTTCTTAAGTGACCTAAGGTGATTAGAAAAGGTGCATAAGTGACCTAGGGTGTGTCTATGTGTGCTAAGGCATGTGTAAGTGTGTTAGGGCATGTTTAAGTGTTTTAAAAATTTACTTAAATGAGCTATCCTAAAAAGAAAAAAGGAAAATCATAGATCTAACTCAAGGTTGCCAAGGGTCACAATGAAGGGTCAGATAAATCTTTAACTATAGTCTTTGAGGTGGTTAAAAAAAGTAACCTATGTGAGTAGCAGTGGGCCACCGGGAAATTGCTATGGAGTATTGAAAGAACGCCTAATAGGGCGGCATGTACTCAAGGAACAAAATGGAGGGTTTATAATGAGTTTCTAACAGAATTTGCTTTCAATGTCGATATTTATGTTTCCATTAGAGAGTTAGAGACTACTAAGCAAAAGCTAGATGATACAATTTCTTTATTTTTTAGTCGTTGGAGGGCAAAGGTGGCCAATATGGTAGATCAAGCTAATGAGCAAGATCAGATTGACATAGTTCTTCGAAACTTCCAACCAAGGTTTACTAGACACCTCATGGGTATTCCTTTCCAAGATTTTAGGAGCTTAGTTCAGGCTAACTTCAGTGTTGAGAAAGGCATTGTTGGAGGTTTGTGGACAGACCCTACTCCTTCCCCAAAAAATAAGAGGAAGAATCCTATTAGATCACCCTAGAGGTTTGGAGAGGTTAGCGCCATCAATTATCAACATTAGAGGAATACTCATCATTCATATCATTGGCCATCCATGGTTAAAGCCCACTTTCCTCCTCCATAGTGCCAATACTAGTCAATCTATATGCAACAACCTTCCATTGCTCAGACTAGTATTCAACCATGACTACCATATTCGAGAGCCAGTGCTCTTCAACCACCCAAACCATATGTTTAAAGGCATGTGAGATAGTTTCACCATTGGCATAACTTTGACTAAAGCTTTAAGAAGTTCAAAGATGTTAGATTAATAGCCCCTTTTGCACCATGTCCCCTACCACATCCTGTTCTCCTCCACTTCTATCTACATGAGCATTGTTTATGTCATTAAACTCAAGATATTGAGTATTGCACAACCTTCTTCTATGTGATACATGATTTGATTAGTGTTGGATGGTCAACTTATCTTGGCTTGAGTGTGACCACTAACACCTTGCCTACACATTCTAGTGATGTAGTTCCCCCTCCTCTTAGTATTCAGTAGATCGTTATGGATGTTGGCGGTATTGATGATCACCTAACACTTTAAGTTCTACTGGGTTGAGAATTTACTTTAGTTGGTGTGGTTACATCTCTTTACAACATTTTAGTTTAGAGCATTTGTTGGTTTGGTTATGGTTGTTGCTAGAGTCATCTTCATTTTGTCGAGTTTAGTTTTAGTATAGAGTTGTAGTTTACAATCTATGTTGAGAGTCCAATTTTTTGGAGTCATTTTTATTTCATATATGATGTAGTCATCAATTCATTCAATGATATATTCTTTTTCTATGAATATATGTTTTTTTTTTCTCTTATAGGTATATGTCATTCTTTTTCTTATGAGTATGTTTTTTATTTTACACCTCCCCACATTGATATATGTTAGACTTTTGATATGAGACATCTCATCATTTTCATATCATGACCACTGAGGCCTAACCCATCATGGAGGATATTGAGTCAATTGACTTAGGTACAGAGGATTGACCTAGGGAGTTCAAGACTATGACCTATTTTGCCTTTCAATTAAAGCAGTACCTTCTCCAAAATATTTCTCCTTGAGACTATTGCATGACCTTTCCTTCTTCACATATTATAGCCTTGTACATCCCTTATTCAATTTGACGAAGTAGAGTTTGAGAGGATTAGACCAGAGGTGAGTTTTGCAGTATGAGAGGCGGTTTGTGATGAGGGAGTTAGTTGATTACTCTACGCATTTATTGACTACTTGGTGGTCGAGAAGAGAATATTTGAGGTTGTCGTAAAGTATCCAAATTAGGCCCTTACACATGACTTTAGTGAGTTGGCATGGCTATAGAGGTTGGTTTCATGAGATTATGACATGTGGCTTATGATGAGAGAGTGGGTTGGTTGCTTGGTGAGATTATTGACTATTCTAAGACTGAGATAGACATAGAGGTTACATGGAGTATCTAGTGTAAGCTTTCACATCATTCTAGAGGGTGGCATGGCTATATTAGATGAACACCAAGTTGTAGTGCCAACCATGTGAGAGTTTGTGAGAACAATGTTTGATGTTATGGTCAAAGGATGGGTGGTCATCATTCCATGAACCTTTATACCCAATCACCTTTAAATATAGAGTTATCTATTGTTAGCCCTTTGAGCCTCACGTAAGCATCATAACCTTTTCTTTTCATCACCTCACTCACTATTTACATTGAGTTTGGGACCTTATAGTGTTTGCATGCTTTGATTAGGGATCTCATCAGCTTTGGACCTAACAAACATATTTGGGTCTTATTCCTCACCTTTCATTGTGCTTTCTCCAGTTTGTCTTTATCAACTTTTTCCTACATCCTATATCATCACTTGTGATGTTCATCCTTTCTTTTTTCCTCATGTCATTGTTGATTAGCATTCTCTTTGTTTCACCCTAAGAGATGGTTTTCCACATATCATTGTGTGGAGGACAATCATATCCTTCCTCTATTTCTCCCAATGGCCAATGATCCAAAGATCTTAGCTTGAGAGGGTTATCTTGTTAATGAGCATTCACGTTTTAACAGTATGTGGGGAGAGCTTTCTTATATGTATCTTTATTGGAGATTGTTCCTTGTTGATCATAGTATGCAGAAAAAAGAAAAGAAAAAGACAAAAAAATTCATGTTTATATGTATATGGTATTTGTTAGGAACCCTGGATCTCTCCATTCCTATGCCTTGGATCTTGTAAGGTGCATGCATATATCCCTATGCATCTCTAAATCTATCACAATAGAATAAAATGATAATAAAAACCATTATTAATGATAGGTCTAGAGATATAGTACTCATACCTAGATTTGGATGTTCCCATATCAATTCCTCGTGATGCAAAACATGCCAAAAAAGTTTGGAGGAATAAATTTGAGAAATACGAGTGATGTTTCAACACATGAAGACACCACCAAAGGCACCAACAAGGGCCTTACATCAGCTTTGCCACCTGTAACCACCCTTTGGGCCTTAAAACTCAAATAATTGTAACACAAGAAAAGCCTTTTAATTTTCTTAAAAATAGGGAATGGGCTGGGCCAAAGAGGGGGACTGATTCCAACCCATTCTTGAGCCCTTGACTTGCATGGGAAAAACTCTCATTTGAAGGAACATATGGATGATTTAAGGAATGATATAAAAAAGCAATGAGCAATCATTGGGAGGGTTAAGATCTTCTCCCTTAAGGGGGAGTTCTTACATATTTTTCTACTTCTTGGAGTCAACCTTGGGAATGGGAGATCTTGGATACACTTTTTCGTTGTTAGGTTTTCTTTAGTTTCTTGTTCTTGCTTTCATTTATTTCCTTTATTTTGAATTGGTTTTATCTAATGCATAATTGAATCCTTTTATTATCATTGATCATTGAAATTTTAGATTTGATTTAAGGTTTGATGTTTAACTTATTGCTTTCCCTTTTATTCTTGCAAGTTAATTTCAATTCAATATCCATTGTATTTTTCTTTAGGTTGGGGAAAGGGTGCCCTAGGCTTCCCATTCTTCCATTGGAATGCATCATTTCATTAACAATTTTTTTAATTCATCAAGAGAATCTAATTCGTTCAATATAAATCACCTCATTTCAACATTTAATAATTGGGAATTATAGGTCTCAATAAGGTATCCCAAGTACTTAATGGAAAAGCCATTTTGACTTGGGACAACCTTGATTAAACCTTAAATACCCTAATTGGACAAATGGTTGATATATTAGGTTCATGAAACCACTAAATCTTTATACCTAATTAGATATTGAAGCCTAGGGTTCCCGTAGGGTATTCCAAGCATTTAATGGGAAAAACCATTTTGACTTGGAACAACCCTATGTAAGCCCAAGACAACAATTTTCAAATCACTTATATTTTGGATTTTTTAGGAAAACTTAAGGTTATATATTGGGATTTAATTGATGAGTGAACACTTTCAAATGATATATTAATGACAAGGATCATTCCAAGGTAGGGAAAGGACCTTAGGGATTCCCCCTTCTTTGATTATTAGTTACAACTTTTCACAACTTTCCAACCACTTCTTTGCCCAAGCAAGAATTCAAGAAAGTGTTATTTTTCATCATCAATTTTATTCATTTTTTTATTCTTTCCACCTCACCTACACTGTAAGATCCCTTCTTTGAGGTTAGATACCCAACTTCCCGAGTTTTTTCTAAAGCTACAACCACACTCCTATGCTTGGGGAACCACTAAATTATTCACACACATTTGGTGTTGTCAAGTTTTTAGCATCAATATTGAGGAAAGTGCATCTTAAAGATTGCAACAAATTTTGTGGGAGTTTATTTGGTTGTGATTGTCATCACAACTCGGTGAATTCTTTCCACTCTCGTTTCTTTTATTTCATCTACTTGCATTATTCTTGTTTTTTATTTTATTTTATTATTTTTTTTATTAATTCATTTGTTTGGAATTGGTTATTGGGATTGTTGCTAAAGTTGTATATGGTAAATTAGACTAGGGATAGTCAAGACCATTTAGTTAGACCCATATTACTTAATCCTAATCCTACCAACATGGCTCAAATTTGAACTCTTAGAGATTAGCTCTAACCGCCCATGGCAAGTGTCACCTCTTGCATAATAGTTCCTTCCAATGCCTAATCATTTAACATTGTGACATCCATGATCTAACTACTATCTCTATCGTAAAGATTTTAAGGCACTATGTGGAGCATTTTAAGAGTCTAATTGCAATATGGATGTTGTAAGACTTAAATTGTTTCCATTCTCTTTAAAGAAGGCTAAATTGTGGTTCTATGGTTTAAGGCTAAGGTTTATCAATACTTGGCTTGAAAAAAAAAATTATTCGATATTTCTCTCTTCAATGTACAATGACTCTTAGAAGGAAAATCACTCTTTTTAAACAAAATGAGAAGAAGTCATTCTATGAGTGTTGGAAATGATATCGAGATTTAATCAACTTTTGTTCCATCATGGTTATGAGCCATGGAGAGTAGTTAGCCTATTTTACAATGGGTTAACCACTCAATCTCACCAATTTGTTGAAACCATGTGCAAAAAGGAATTCATGAGTATAGAGCCCAAGGAAGTCTATGATTTCTTATAGCAACTAGTAAGAAGTTCTCAAGCTCGGGACTCTTATGAGGTTAAGAAAAATTTATCTAGAGGAAAAGAAGGAACAAGTGCCATGGGTAGGGAGAAGTATATTGAAAGTGAAAAGCACGATACAAGTGTTAGGTTAGCTACACTAGCCAAAAGGGTGGAGGTAATGAAGGAGAAAAAATAGAGTTTAAGAGTGTGTCTAACTCTAATGAAGTCCTTTGTACAATTTGTGATAGCAGCACACACATGACCCACCATTATCCTACCATTCCTAGATTAAAAGAGGCCTTGAATGAACAGCTCTATAGTGAGCACTCTCAATACTTTCAACAATAGTTTCATCCCTACTACCAAGAACCTCAACTGAGTTTATGTTCCTATAAGCTAACTCCTAATTTTAAGTTTAAGGAAACTATTAATCCCTTCATGGAGAATCACACTCCATGTGTGAGCTTACACAAACATTATAAGAACTCAAAGATTTTGTATGTGAGTTTATTTCTATTTTGAAAGCTCTAGAGCAAGGGGAATTCTACTCCTCTTCTCAACCTAATGAGCAAAACCGAGAAGGGCTAGTTGAAACTTACCCTTATGAGATACAGGAAGAGAAAGACATTAGGAAAGAAGCTTCTAGTTTAGAGGACATAAGGGAGGGCTCTATGAAATAAAAAAATGTTGACCAATCACATTGCATCATGTTACATGCATTCATGGAATGAACATGCTTTAATTGACATGCATGATTTTGAGGTTGTTGATGTTCTTGGTAGTAAAAAAGTTTTTCATGAAATAAGCACAATGCCAAAGGTAAATCCTTGGGCATATCCTCAACCAAAACCCTATTGTTCTAAGTCTAAAGAAAGGTTGAGGTAGAAACAAAGCTGCCCATTGGGGTGGAGCGGCAATGGATCACGACACCTTGTCACATCACTAGCTTCCACTTCTCCATAGTAGTGCACATCCTTTTTGCTGCTATTACACTTGTGACATCAACAACATACAATACTAGCAAGCTCCTTCATTCAACTTCTGCATTTCCCTCAGAACACACCATATATATCTTCATTTTCATTAACATATCATCAACTCATAGAGTCTGCACTAGTGGCTTAGAAAGAAAGAAATCATTAGCTTGGAGAAACATATGTGTTCGGATGCATATTGAAGACAACAAACAATTTGAAGAACATTCTATATCATCGAATTTAAGAGAGTTTCCCAATTAGTTTTCTTTAATTTTCATTTTTTTAATTTCTTCATCTTTCTTTTTTTACTTTTTTTTTTTTTTTTGTATCTTTTGATTTGAATTTAAACATGTTTGGGTGTGGATAAATTAGGACACACATGAGTGTTGATAGATTCATTGTTTAGGTGATTGATTTTTATTATTTCATGGTTTAGTATTGATTTTAGGCTTAATTTGATGCTAGGGATTTTTTTTTTAAAACCTAAATAGGCCACTTGATGACAATATGATAATTGGCTTTGAATAAATACTTTGATTTTGTGCTCTTCCAAGTTCACATTTTCATAATTTACATACATATATAGTAATTAAAAGGTTAATTACATTTTAGATTTAATTAGGCACTTGCTTAAGGTTCCTTTGGCATTTGACTTAACACTTAAATAGGTCACGGTTAATCACTCATATGACTGCAAATTCAATTCATACATTAGATCATAATTAGCTTACATTTAGGACACACACACCACTATAGGAAAAATGGGTTATAGTAGCAGTCAGTGACCCTCACTAAAGATTATAAATGGTGCGATTGCAACATATTACCACACCAAACTGACTGCCACTGAGTGTGGCCATAGGTGGTGTAACTATATTTTATAGTTTCAGTTGTTAATATCACTGTGAGTACATGCTCAAGCATTAGCTGTGGCCACAACTAGGATGCAATAAATGATTCTTAAAGTTGAATCCTACTTTTGACCCCTACCATAGATATGTAGTTGCATTTGTTTTTTTACCCCCACTAAAGCGTAGGCATGCACTGGAGTTTTGAATTGGTGGCATTTATAAGTAATTATTTCTTTTCTTTTTTTCCTTTTTTTTTTTTGGGAATTATCAAATACAAAATTCAAGCTTTTTCTTTTTCAAATTAATTTCTATGAATTCCTCTAATAATAATAATCCTCAACAACATTCAAAAAAATTTTATAGACTAATTTTGATGGATAGCTGACAAGAGGTTATGGCTCATGGTTTAAACTACCAAAAAATAACACAACGGAGTAAGATTTAGAAAATTTGATATACAAAAATAAATTGAAAAAACATATGATTTTTATATTCTCACATATTTAATTACAATGGATAGATTCACACATAGAACTGGTGCCTTCATGTTACATTTAAACAAAATAAAATTATGAAAAAGTATTGACAATAAGTAGACCATTTTATCCTATGCTAACAGTGTTCATCTCTTGTATTTAGTGTACTCAAAAGTTCTAGAATTTGTGTTTATTAAGATAAATTGAAATTCAAGACTAGATACAGGGTCCTACTGTATTTGTTAAGCTACAAGTTTATGCAAAATGAACCTTCAACTCTAACCCTCATATTCACTATTTACTTTGATTACTTGTAACTCCCATGCATACTTTTGCATCTTTCATATTATTGTTCCAGCTACTTTAAAGGCCTCCAGCTTTCAGTTTTCTATGATAAAACAATGGTGGTTTGTTTTAGTTATCAAACCAGGCTTGTTGATCGATTTCTAATTCCATGGTACTCTAAATGATAACATTCTATAGAATATACAACAACTATGACAAAATGAAAATTCTAAGACAACATATATATATATATATATATTCCACTTGTAATAAACAGATATATAGAGCATTACTTGATGAATGAAAAGATAATTTGGGCAAAAAAAAAAAATCCAAAATATTGTATCTCAACTTCCTTCATCTAGTAAAACAAATCCAAGTCCACTTTCTCTCTTGTTTTCAAAAAACAAAACAATAGTTTCATCTTTATTTTCTTCAAGTTCTACAAGAAAAAAAACTATACCCCTTTTTCCAGAAATATATTGCATTATGCATTGTCTCCCAACTTCTCCTTTCTACATCCCCCAGTTTCTAGAGCTCTACCAGAAAAATATTTCAATTAGAGTAAGAATACATGCCACTCATGTTCTTCAAAATAGAAATCCTATATCTCTCAACTTCTCCAAACGCTACCATTTACTGAAAAACAGAAACCTAGACTTTTTAATTGCATTAAGATTGTAAACCCTACCATTTGCTGAAAAAACAGAAACCTTAACTTTTAATTGCATCAAGATTGTATTGTAGCACTAATTAAATCAATATATGAATATAGTTAAATTTCTTTATACATTTATTAAAGGTTTGTTCATTTAAAAACCTTTTAAAAATAAATATGATAAAATTAAACCAAAATTTGAGATTTTTATTTTATATTTTCTTCTATTTCATTGCATTACATCTTTACACAAATTCTAATTATATTTATACAATATTGCATCTTAACACTAAGTGACTACAAAAAAGGAAAACTACACTAAGTTACATGGAAAACCCTCACACTAATTGTGGAGAAAGAAAACCATGAGGTCAAGGCCCACTAATCTAAACCTACTATACGAAATCAAGTTACACAAATTTACCTGGTTGTTTTACCCTAAAGACTTACTCTCCAGATTTATCACCTATCGTGTGTCTAGAGCAGCCACTATCAAGGTACCACTCATTGAATGATCTAGCTTTAAGAGCATTGAAGACAACTTGATACTTATTCCTATCCTTTCTCATCCAAACTTGCTTAGTCCTAGGTGGTGACTTAGAGGAGCTTTGTTAGCTTCTAGGCTTTTGATTAGGTTTATCCCATTTCCTATTATTCAAGAAGTTATTTTTAAGGGAGTTATAAAATCATTCATTAGCCTACTCATTTGAGATTCAAACCTTTCTAGGAACCTAAGATAACAACTAAACTGAAAGTGTCTAGTTTTCTTAAAGTGTGTGCATTGTGATGTCTTTTTAGGAGATTTTGCTTAATTAGGGGTTATATTTTTACCTTTGACAAATATAGTTTCTCCACTAGAGGGAGTTTCATCTTTATAAACATATCCCAAACCTCATTTATCACAATGGGTTTTGCATTTATCAAGAATTTCATTAAGCACTCAAGTTCTAGGGTGAAAAACTTTATTCACAAATGAAGAAGGCTTATTGCTCTTTATCTCTTGATTGAGCATTATTCTTTTCAATGAGATAATGATGTTCAAACTCAAGAAATCTATTTTTTTTTCAAGAAAATTACTCTTTTCTACATTAAACATGTCAATCTTGGTTTTATGAGTTTGAAGAATATCATGATCATTTAAATAATTCTTAATTAGCTTTTCATGCTCTTTGATCATCAGTAAATTCATCATCACTATCACTATCACTATCATAATCACTATCATGCTCAAATTCCATAGATGCAATAAAAGCTAAAAAGTCATTGGGATCATACCTTGCATCTTTAGAAGCTATAGAAGCACTCTTTATGTTGCCTACATAGACTTTTCAATATCTTTGGAGATGGGACAATTAGTAGCAAAGTGTGCCAGTCCTCTGTAGTTAAAGCATTCAACTTTCTTACCTTTGAAGGAATCTTTATCCTTTTCTTTGGATATTGTTTGTTATGTCTCTTTGCTTTTTCCAGATTCTTCATTTTTTTTAAAAATCTTTTATTGAATTTCATGATCTTTTTAATTCTTTTATCCATTTGAGTGAATTCATCCCTAGCTATGTTATATGGCATTTCAATATCTTTTTCCTCATTCTCATAAGCCTTAAAGGTAGAGTCTTTAGGCTTTTGAGAACTAAGTAGGGTCATCTCATATGTTTGAATGGAGCCAACAAGTTCATCAACTCTCACAGAATCGTTGTCCTTACTTTCCTCTATAGTAGCAACTTTAGGTCTAAATCTCTTAGAGATAGATCTTAATATTTTTCTTACTACCTTAGAATCAAGAATAGGTTCTCCAAGGTTAAAGAAACAATTAACAATACCACTTAATTCAAAATAAAAGGAAGAAAAGTTCTAATTTTCATGCATCCTAATATTCTCAAATTTAATGGAAAGCATTTGTAATTTAGAAATCTTTAAAGCAGACGCACCTTCATGAGTGACTTGAAGAATACCCCATGCTTCTTTTGAACGTTTACAATTTACCATCATGTGAAACTCATTTGGACAAACTTCATTAAAAATGCTAAATAAAACCCTAGCATTGGCTTCACTATCTTCATTGTCAACTTTGTCCCATTCGTGTTTAGGTTTAAGTTCTTCTGTTGATCTTCCTTCAGAATCAAGGATCAATGGGGTTCTTCATCCAGATTCTACTGAATTTCATACCCTTTCTCCTTGCATTTTAAGGAAAAAACATCATATGAGATTTCCAAATGGGAATAGTTATTCCCACCAAAGTAGGGTGGACTATTCAAAGGGGCACCACGTTTAGATTATTCCATATCGGACTTACAAGATCAATAAAAATTTGATTTTTACCCTATATGATCAATAAAAAATTGATTTTTAATCAATATGATCAATAAAAATTGGATTTTTAATCTATAAGATAAAGAATCAAAATTTTATCTCGCTTTGATACCAATTGAAAAACCGAAAGTCCAATAGAGAACACCCAAAGATGAGAGGGGTGAATGGGTGATTTTAAAATTTAAATAAATATTTATATGTTATGCCCATATTTTAACCTGTGAGTTGTTAGGGATTATCAAATCTTTCCTTTAGGCAATTAAAACAATATATCAAACAATAAAAAGATATAAAAATAAGGCATAGATATTTTAATGTCGAAAACCCTCAGACTAACTGTGGAGATAAAAAACCATAAGGTCTAAGACCTACTAATCTAAATCTACTATAGGAAATCAAGTTGCACCAATTTACCTAACTGCTTTACCCTAAAGACTTACTCGCCAATACCTACAACTTAATCTATGTTTGTGATGCAGTAACCTTCAATTGCTTTAATGGATCACTTCACCCTTGTCAAAGAGATGAAGGTCTTCAACCTAAGATTCAAATATCAAATCCTTGAATGAGAGATTAGGAATGGTGTGTCACATTAGGCTTTCTTTCTAAGAAATCCTCTCTAAAGAATATATGATCTCTATGTGATTTCTCCACAATCTTTTAACGATCTTTAACCCTTAGGGGGTTAAAAGAGAGGTATTTATAGGCAAAAGCCCAAAGAATTTTGGTTTTGGAAGAGTTCCAAACCAATTTTGCATGAAAAAACTTGGTAAAATTTTCATAACCGCTTGAGCCAACTCACCCACCACTTAAGTGCCTTGGGTGCTTGAGCAGTAAGGCTCACTTGAGTGTTCTTGAGCATTTGAGCGCTCTAGGCCACTTGAACAGTCCTATCCTTTTTCAATAGTCAAATTTAAATCATTTTAAGTTCAAAGCAAAGTTGATACTCTTAAACCTCAATGGAGCCTAAATTGACACAAGCCAAACGTTTTTAGACATACCTATGACTTCTCAATTGGACGAAAGAGAACTCTTGATCTTCAATAGAGAGTAAGTCACAATCTAAAAAGACTTTTATAGCCAAACATTAAAAGGAACAAAATTGTCAACATATAAACAAGACTCAATGTCT
Source organism: Vitis riparia (assembly GCF_004353265.1). Classification (NCBI taxonomy): domain Eukaryota; kingdom Viridiplantae; phylum Streptophyta; class Magnoliopsida; order Vitales; family Vitaceae; genus Vitis; species Vitis riparia. The sequence continues at coordinate 15,171,363 of NC_048449.1, read as the reverse complement.
TAACAATCTAGAAAAGGAAAAGAGGAGTAGATAGAAAGGTTGATGTTGAGACAATCCTTAAATCATAGGTTCATGAAAAATTTATCCTAGGGATCTCTAGATCTAAGAAATTGAAGTAAATAGAACATTAAGTTTAGATGTAAAACCTATGATTTAGATATTCCTATATCATTGGCAATCGACGAAGAGGCATAATAGATCTTGAAAACCAATAAGTCTTCTACTTGATGGCTCCTTTTCCTAGGTCCTTGCTTGCAAGGAGGCAAAATCCTCTCTAGAAGGAGTAAAGGCTAGGGTTCGTCTTTAGAAGATTGAATGCCAAGTGTTTGAAGCTTGAACCCCTACTGGGTTTTATATAGGCTTCCTTGTGGGCTTAAGTGACTTGAACCCACCTTAAGCTTAGGTCACTTAATCCAACCCATTAGGCCCTAATGAATTAATCAATTTTATTGGGCTCTAATTTAATTTATTAGCCAATCCAAAAAATCATTCATAAACTCTTATGTAATCTCCTATTTTTACCAAAATGCCCTAATGCACATATATGAATAAGGAACCGTAATATCTCTCCATAAATGTGCCACCAAGGAATATGAGCTTGAGTGGGAACTACATGGATCCATAGAAAAATATTGACTCCCTTATAATCTAATTCTAAAATAACTTAATATTCCACTTCAAAGAGCCAACTACACTTTAGTATCCTATTATATTAAAATAAGGAATAAACTTAGGTCCATGACCTACTATCCATTAAATGTAGAGGCCTTATGAATTGGTGTTTGTAATCTAACAAGGTGATTGCTATCAAACACTCATGATTACCTCTCTAATCCTTGAGTTTCAAATTCTCTTATTGTGTGATCAATTGATATACTCTAGCTTTCTAAGAGCATATATCAAATTTCAATTAAGGAATTACCACGACCATAGATTTCCTGATCACTTGTCCTTAAGATCATCCATAAGGACATACTATATTAGACCCATAAGATATTAATGGTCCCTATCTTAAGAATACCTATTGCCCACCTACCTAAATTACTAGTAACCAAATCTGTAGAGAATATATGACCACCTTAGGGTCTCACCCATAGGTTAAAGTCACTAAAGACCTCAATACTAGCTCATTATTATCTAAGATTGATAGCCCATGCAACATAGTAACTTGATGAATCATGACTACTCGATATCTAATGTCATGATTCATTGTAGGTCTTATCCAATGTGTAATCATACATACTAGTGCCCCACCATGGGAGAACCATCCTAATGACCAAGAAAAAATAGTTTGTAAGGGAACCCTTCCTTCTTTAATTCATTTGACACATGCAGTTTCCTTTTTGTCAATAAGCCCTACAATTTGTACTTGAATTCTATTTGTATCATCCCTCCAATTGTCAGGTAGTGTGCTATAGTCTCTGATGGACTGCCCTAATCCATGAATTGATAGTGAACTACTTATCATCCTGCAAGGAATCCTTGTTGTGGATCCTTTATGCAACTCCTAATGCACTCAAGTCATGTACAATGTAAGTGATACAAGCTTTGAATGCTCGGGTAACAATTAATGTAATCAATGATAGAAATGGATTCTGGAAATCATAGTAAATAAATTTATTAATGGAAACTTTTTTATGACATCTTCTCATGCTTTTGAGGCTTTATCCTAACAATTGAGACTTTTGTGGCTAGGCTTCTAGCTAAAGGTTTATAGTTTGAAACCCAGTTTTGACGATGGGAAACTTTTTCTGTTGTAGTTATACTCAAATCAATCAAAGTACTCATATCCATTATAGTTTATCTCAATTATGAGATATGTTATATGGATGTTAAGACAACATTCTTAAACGACTACCTTGATGAGAGCATTCATATGATACAACCAGATGTTTTCATGGCAAAGGGTAGAGAGCATCTAGTATGCAAGTTGCATAAGCCTATTTTGGATTAATTCACGCCTCTTGCTCATGGAACAAGTGTTTAGAACATGAAATTAAGACCCTTGACACTACAAGAAAAATGGGAAACAATGACATTTTTTAAGCGTCAAGAAAGGTAACAGATGACGCTTCTCTAAAGCGCCCTCTTCGCCTCTGTCATTGTATGTCTTAGGCAACAATGACACTTTCAGGAAGCGCCATCTTTGGCTGAAAAAAGCCCACCAAAATAAAGGTTCTGTTTTTGGCTGAAAGATGACTTTACAAAACTCTAAATCCGATCTTCACCGTTCAAATTTAAGATTAATGACTTATGAACCTCTCCTCCAAATTTCAGCTCAATCAGACCATGAACAAAGTGGCATCGGACCTTTGATGAAATCTAGGCATGATGTAAAAAACCGCTGTTTTTCTCTCTTCTCCTCTTTCTCTCTAATGATTGTCCGAAACTCCAAATCCGATCTCCACCGTTAATATTGAAGATACATGAGCCACGAACATCTCCTTCAAATTTCAACCCGATCGGACCACGGACGAAGGGGGATCGGACATTTGATGAAATCTGGGCATGATGAGAAAAACCTGTGTTTTTCTCTCTTCTCCTCTTTCTTTCTAATGACTTTCTGAAACTCCAAATCCGATCTTCACCGTTCAGATTGAAGATAAATGAGTCACGAAACTCTCCTCCAAATTTCAGCTCAATCGGACCACAGACGAAGTGGGATCGGACCTTTGATGAAATCTGGGCATGATGAGAAAAACTTGCGTTTTTCTCTCTTCTCTTCTTTCTCACTAAAAACGGTGGCTCTCTCCCTTCTTTCTTGTCTTCCAAAAGTTAGGGTTTTCAATGGAGACTTTATAACAAATTCTAAAATACCATACATGTCCTTTTTCAATAAATTAAAAATAGTATTCTTTATTTCATCTTTCAATAATAATTTTTATATATTGAACTCATAATGAATTTATATTGTTTGATTATTTGATATTTTAGGTTGATGTTGGTTTAATTTGAATATTGATATTTAAAAAAAAAACTAATTTAATAGAATGAGCTTAATTCCCATAAATATTAGAAAAATTTTATAAATATTCTTATTGCATTTAGTTTTATTGTGAGTCTAATCATCATTAAATTAATTTAAATATTAATTTATTTCATTTTAGTTAAATAATTTCAAATTTATATTCATTAACTATAAAACCTTCTCAAATAAAAGGGTTAAACCCAATAAATGTGGCCCAAGGCCCAAACAAGTGCTCAAAATAGGCCACTTTTTTGTGGTCCACAAATAAATTAACAAATTATTTTTAAATGAAATATAAGATAATTTCTAATTTAATAAAAATGAAAAATAGTTTATGAAAATAGATTGTATTGATACAAACTATAAAAAAATTAATATCAAATAATAAAAAAATAATTTATTAGGATTTTATTTTATTTATATCCAATTTTTTTTAAAAAATCTTAATGTAGCAACTTTATGTCATTAATATTAATGTCAATTTACCATAATTAATTTATAGAATAAAATTCTAATATCAAAATTTGTATAAGTTAACTTAAAAACAAAAATTTTAAAAGTCAATACAACTATGACACTTATCAAGAGCGTCGTTACATACCCATCAAATAATGATGCTTATAATAAGTATCAAGGTAAATAATAAAATTATGATGCTTCTTATAAACGTCATTATATACACAGTTATAAGGAAAAAGATGACATCAAATAATGACACTTATAATAAGTATCAAGATAAATAATACAACTATGACACTTCTTATAAGCGTCATTGTATACCCTCAATAATGACGCTTTTAGAAAGCGTCATAAAATAAAGTGTCATTAATTTCAATTTTTGTAGTAGTGTGATTTTGGTCAAAACAATAATGAACCTTACGTGTATAGGAGGGTGCAAGGAAGCATGATGGTGTTGAGTTAAGTTCATAATTAGATTATGAAGAGGCCATTATTTTCCTATATATAGGTCCTAATAATCCCTACTCAAGTTCATATTCCTTGGTGGCACATTAATTATTTGAAGGATATTAGGGTTTTTTGTTCATATGTGTGTATAAGGGTATTTTGATAAATACTCAAAGTTGCATAAGAGCTTATGAATAATCTTTTTGGATTTGACTAATTAGTTAATTGTATCCCAATATGACTAATTAATTAATTAAGAACCATTAGGATAGATAAAACGACCTAAGCTCAAGATGGGCAAAAGTCACTTAAGCCCATAGGCAAAGACTTTATAAATCTTATTAAGGGTTTAAGGCTTATAACTTCAATTATTCAACCTTCAAACAAGATAGAGCCTAAGCCTCCATCTCTATAGAAAGGATTCCACCATTCTCACATGTAAGGTTTATGAGAGAGCCATTAGACAAAAATTGCAATGTTTTCAGGATCTAAATCATACTATTGACCAACTAGAGTTGATCTAGGACTATTCAAATCAAAAGTATTGTTTTCTAGAGCACCTAGATCTAACATTTTTGTTTTTTTTTTTTTTTTTTTTTGCTTCCATTGCATTAAATCTAGTATCCTTAGGATTGTAGTAGTATGCACTCCATGAGACAATGCTTGGAATGGAGAAATCTAGATATTCCAACAAAAACTTGTTTTGTTTAGTGTTGCATAAAGTCCTTTGGCTTAAGGATGTCATCAAGTTATATAAATGTAGCTTTGATATTGTTAATCATTGATGTCTAATAACAGACTGTATTATGAGAGAATATTAAATATTGTGTCACTTACAAAATATATTGAAATACTAGTTGTTCAATTTAGAATAAGTATTTTATCAAGTGTACATATCTATAATATAATATGTTGTTTATTAGGAATTTTTAAATTGTTTTTCTTAAAGATCCAATTATAAGAGGTGATGCACTTGTAATTTGGTAATGACAGCCATCTTGGTTCAACCTAATAAATTTGTTATGAATATTAATTAATGGAAGGATTAATATGTATATATATAAGTGGGAAGTTGACTTATATATCTCCTATTCTTGGGGTGAAATTATAATATGTTTTAAATATAATTATAATTAATAAATTTATTTGGAACAAACATAACAAACTTACTAAGGATGTAATTAATTAAAGATCCCACAAAGGTCCCATACCATATGTCCTCACCTTAACTTATTGATAAGAGACAATTAACTTTGAAATATGAAGAGTTCATAACATACAAATAAGTTAATTAATCATAGATATTTACTTTAGAAATTAAAATATTGTAATGTACAATGAATTATAAATTTACAAAAGGTAGAAGATAGGCACCAATAACTTGTGAAGTTACAAAAGTTGTAAATTTATAATCAATTATGAAGTTAGAAACAAAAGTTGTAAAGTTACAAATTAATTGTGAAGTTACATTATAAATTCACAAATAAATTGTAATGTTAGAATAGGTGTAAAGTCATTGGTAGACTTTGTAAAGTTAAAATATGTAAAATGTTATAATTTATTGTTATGCCTATAAATAGATGAAAGTGCATCATGATTTTAAATTCAATTGTTAAAAAATATTCTTCATTTTTCTTTCTTTGCTTCTCCCAAAATTCTAAATATATAGCACAAAGCTAAAAGGGCATGCATGTAAGCTGGTGGACGGTTTTGCAATTGTGAATACTTCTTGATTATGAAATCATTTATCCACATGTCAAGATCAGTTGTGAATATTTTATTATCAATGATTTCTTTGCTTTTCTTTCTTTCTTTCTTTCTTTCTTTTTTATTTTTGTTTTTGTTTTTCTAGTGCTTTCTAACACGTCCACCACTTTTGGTAGACCAAGATCTCTCCTAAAAATCCATGTAGTGTTTGAGCACCTAAAAACTCTGAGCATCCCAGTGAGTTCGGCTTGCTGCAGAAGTGAAACTAGAAGCAAATAAGAATACAACACTTGAAGAAATCAAGTGAAATAACAATAAGAAACTTCTCTATACGATCTCTTATCAACAATAAATTACAAGGTCCTTTTTTTATAGGTACTAGGAGAGGTTCCTCTTTCTTAAGCCTCCAATATGGGATTATAGCAATCATGTCAAACTGCTCAAGCATGTAAAGCTACTGCAACCACATCAAGCTGCTCCAAGAATATGAAAGCTCATCCAAAGGGTTCGTTAAGGTTGTGGAACATTGTGAAGTCGTCTAAAACTCTTGGAGAATGGAAAAATTGTAGATCCGATAAAAATAGGGGGTGGACCGGGTCCCTGAGGTTTATAATTTGTCATTACATGGATTGGAATCAAGTGTACGCAGACAACTTCTTAGAGGTAGTAACTCCAAAATTGTATTATCTTGCTACCCAATTTAGTACGAACTTCTTTACAGATACCTAGCCATAAAATTCCGTAAGAGTCTACTACCCAATTATAGTGAATGAGACACCACTCTATAACGATAAGAACAAATGAGAATATTTCTCCTATTATTGGAATGGTAGTTTCCTTGTAGATATCACAACATGCATGGTCACCCATCAGAACTAATTTCAATGTATGTCCATTCTCCAAATATAGATTGTCAGCAGTTCTTCTTTTCTTTTCATTTTTGGGGGGACAAGAATAGAGAAAAATGCATCTCCTTGTAAAGTGATGATTTTTCATTTATGATCTCTTACAAACATACAAAAGAGAATTTTATTAATATAATGGCTTTAAAGAGCACTCATTTCAAGTGAAAGGAAGTGTGGACATTTTAAATTCAACACTATCTAGGTTTAAAGGTCTTGCTAACTCTCACTGATAACAAGAACTCTGATGCTAAAGTCCATGTAAAATCAGGTGTGCACCATACTGGGGTTGCGTAGTTAGAAGATTAATAGGTGCATGAGCATAGGATGGGGAAAGTTCAAATGAGAAACGTTGTAAGATCATTGCCAAAGCCATTTTTGCTTCCATCATTGCAAAATTTTGTCCGACGCATATCCGAGGACCATAACCAAATGGAAAAAAAGAAACTTGGCTCTTTGCTGCATTTGAAACTCCTTCTGAAAATCTCCCCGGGTTGAATTCCTTTGCATCCTCTCCCCAAATTTCATGATCGTGGTGAAGTAGGAGGATTGGCAAAGCAATCTGCACTCCATCTGGTAAATACAATCCTCCCACTTGGCTGTCGGCAAAAACAGTTCGAAGAAGCATGGACACTGGTGGATATAACCTAAGGACCTCATGAAAAATCATAGTAACCTGCAATATAGAAAATATTTTTATCATGAGAATTCATTACTGAAATACACTAAATGATTACTAAGAAGCATACATCAAACCATGAAAGAACTTTTCGAATATAGTAATGAAAGAGATTGTTTAAATTTTTGCATGACATATACTTTCATGTACATGTAGGGCCTTACAGTAACTGGTGAATACAAACTAAGAACCCCCGGAAAATTTATTATAGCCTAGAGTTCCAATTTCAAGAAAACATGCTTGGAAAGAGGAAATATCAATATTATCTTCAGTATTGTAAATCATTGATACTAAGTATTTGCATAAAGTTTTCACCACACTCAAAACAACCTAACAAGCAAATAAAAAATTCACGCAAAGAAAAGAATAGTCTGCCCCTTGGGGATACCAAGTATCTGCATATAGCTTTCAATTAAAGCAAAAAGGATACAGAAACAAAACATATTTTGCCTCAGGATTGAAAAAAAAAAAGAAAAAGAAAAAAAGAGTAATATATTATTTTCAAGGAGAGTTACTAAATTGAATATAGATTGGATTGATACTCACAATTTTGAGGTGATTTAAGCCATCGCCATCTGGTTTTTTATTACCAAAAACCCGTAAAACCTCTTCCCTTGCCCAAGCTTGCCAGTTTGAATGTTTGCTTAATAGAACCATTGTCCACAGAAGTAAAACTGAGGTAGTCTCTTGGCCAGCAAGGTAGAATATCTTACACTCCTCAATGACATCTTTGATGCTCATTCCAACATTCTTCCTCTCATCATTTTCTTGCATATCTCTGTAGTTGGATTCCATTAGTAGACCTAATAAATCATCATTAGCAGTTTCGCCAGCTTTCATTGCCTTCTCTCTTTTCTCAATGATACCCTTCAACAATGCATTGACTTCACTGCTAATTTGCCTCATTCTCCTGTTTGTCTTTGTTGGGAAAAACCTGCTTGGAAGTAATCCAAGTAAATGAAGATCAATGAAATACAGGAAACAACTAATGCATTTTCATCCATGACTTTGTACTTGTTCAATTTCTCGGACTATCCATGGTGTTCCAAAGATGAAACCATCCAGACATTAATTGACCATTGAGTCTACAAATATTTTGCAGTAGTATTTCACCATGCATCTTGCTAAGATGTTCTGCCAATAAAAGAAAAGGGGATACTTAAAGTTGATTTTTGTTTTGAAGACACAGCTACATACTTAAAGTCTTGGAAAAAATTCACCTTATGGTCCTTGTCACAAATTTGACCAATGCTTAGTAGGTTTGCCTTAAGTACATTAACATAGAGAACTTCATCTAACTTAGGACAACCAATTTTAGATATACTTCCCTTGCCTTTCACACATGATAAGTGCCCATCTCCAAAAGTAACTATCCCACCATTATAATCCTCAAGAGATGTGAAAAGGTTTTATCTCTAGTCATGTGTCTTGAGGAGCCACTATTAAAGTACTAGTCATAAGAAGATTTAGCTTTAAGAGCATTGAACACAACTTGACATTTAACCCTATCATTTCTCAATCAGACTTGTTTAGTCCTAGGTGGTGGCTTAAAGGAATTAGGTTGACTTCTAAGCTTCTGATTAGTTTTATTCCCTTTCCCATTATTCAATATATTATTTTTAAGGGAGTTAAAATCATTCATTAGCATATTCATTTGAGATTCAAACCTTTCTAGGAACCTAGTGTAGCATCTAAACTGAGAGCGTCTAGTTTTGTTATAGTGTATGCATAGTGATGGCTTTTTAGGAGATGTTGTTTGGTTAAGGTTTCATCTTTACCTTTGACAAACATAGTTTCTCCACTAGAGGGAGTTTCGTCTTTGTTAATATACCCCAAACCTCTTTTATCACCATGGGTTTTACATTTATCAAGAATTTCATTAAGCACTTTAGTTCTAGGGTGAAATATTTCATTCACAAATGAAGAAGGCTTATTACTCTTGATCTTTAGAGTGAGAGTATTATTCTTCATAAGAAGAGAATGATCCTTAGACTTAAGAAATCTAATTTTCTCAAGTAAATTAATTTTTTCTACATTAAGAATGCCAGTCTTGTTTTTATGAGCTTCAAGAATATCATGATCTTTTAAATAATTCTTAATTAGTTTTTCATGCTCAATAACAAGATTGCTCAAGAATTCAGCCTTTTACTCATCATTAAACTCATCATCACTATCACTATTATAATCACTATCATGCACAGATTCCACAGATGCAATAAAAGCTAAGATGTCATTAAGATCGTACCTTGCATCTTCAAAAGCTATGGAAGCACTATCATCAAATTCAGTATCACTCCAAGTAGCTTATATAGACTTTTTGAAATCTTTGGGGATAGGACAATCAGTAGCAAAGTGTCTCAAACCTCCACAGTTAAAACATTCAACTTTCTTACCTTTGGAGGAACCTTTTCCTTTCTCATTAGATGTTGTTCATTAGATCTTTTTCCCTTTCTAGATTCTTGATTTTTATAAAATCTTTTATTAAGTTTCATGACCTTTTTAATCCTTCCAGCCATATGAGTCAATCATCCTGAGTTATGTTATATGGCATTTCAGTATCTTTTTTCTCATTCTCAAAATCCTTAAAAGTAGAGTCTTTAGGCTTTTGAGAACTAGGTAAAGTCATCTCATATGTTTGTATGGAGCCAATAAGTTCATCAACTTTCATGGAATTGATGTCCTTTCTCTCCTCTATGGTAGTAACGTTAGGTCTAAATCTCTTTGGAAGAGATCTCAATATTTTTCTAACTACCTTTGAATCTAGAATAGGTACTCCAAGGTTAAATGAATAGTTAATAATAACATTTAATTCAGAATAGAAGGAAGAAAAGTTATAATTTTCAAGCATCCTAATATTCTCAAATTTAGTGGCAAATGTTTGCAATTTAGAGATCTTTATAGAAATCATACCTTCATGATTGACTTAAAGAATATCCTATGCTTCCTTTTCACGTTTGCAATTTGTTATCCTGTGAAACTCATTAAGACAAACTCCTTTAAAAATACTAAATAAAGCCCTAGCATTGGCTTCACTTCCTTCATTGTTGACTTTGTCCTATTTGTGTTTAGGTTTCGGTTCTTCTATTGATCTTCCTTGAGCATCAAGGATCAATGGGGGTCCCCATCCATATTTTACTAAGTTCCAAACCTTTTTGCCTTGCATTTTGAGGAAAAACATAATTCGAGCTTTCCAATGGGAATAGTTATTCCCATCAAAGTAGGGTGGATTATTCAAAAGGGCACCACTTTAAGATTGTTCCATATCGAACTTATAGAATCAATAAAAATTTGATTTTTATTCTATGTGATCAATAAAAATATGATTTGTAATCAATATGATCAATAAAAATTGGATTTTTAATCAATAGGATAAAGAATTGATTTTTTATCCTACTTTGATACCAATTGAAAAACTAAAAATTTTCAATAGGGAACACCTTAAGGGGGAAGAGGGAGTGAATGGGTGATTTAATAATTTTCAATAAAGATTTGTATGTTATATCCAATTCTTTTACCCTACGAGATGTTAGGGATAATCAATTCTATCAATAATAGGCAATTCAAAAATAATATCAAATATAAAAAATATAAACAATGAGGCATAAGATTTTTACGTAGAAAACCCCCACACTAAATATGAAGATAAAAAACCACTAGGTCTAAGACCTAATAATCGAAATCTACTAAACAAAATCAAGTTACACAAATTTATTTAGTTGCTTTACCCTAAAGACTTACTCTCCAGTATTTACATCTTGATTCACGTTCATGATGCATCAACCTTCAATTACTCCAATGGACCACTTCAACCTTGTCGAAGGGATGAAGGTCTTCAAACCAAGATTCAAAGATGAAATCCTTTTTTAGAATGAGAGATTGGGAATGGTGTGGTACTTTAGGCTTTCTCCCTAGGAAACCTTCTCCAAAGAATATGTGATCTCATTTCAATCACTTAAAGATCTTTAATGAATCTCCAAAATCTCTTCTCTTAGCTCTAACCCTCAAGGGGTTAATAGAGAGGTATTTATAGACAAAATCCTGAAAATTTTTGGTTTTAAAAGAGTTCCAAATCAAATTTATGGGAACAATCTCGACAGAATTAGCATGATTGCTCGAGCCAACTCACACACCGCTTGAGTGCCTTTGGCACTTGAGTGATCTTGAGCGCTTGAGCGGTATTACCATTTTTCAAAAGTCAATTTTAAATCATTTTAAGTTCAAAACAAAATTGATTCTCTTCATACCTCAAAGGAGCCTAAATTGTCACAAGTCAAACCTTTTTAAATGTATCTGTGACTTCCCAATTGGACAAACAACAACTCTTGATCTTCAATGGAGAGCAAGTCACTATCTAAAGAGACTTTTTTGGTCAAAGTTAAAAAGGAAAAAAATTGTCAACATATAAACAAGAGTCAATTTCCTAACAAAGCCCATCATAGTGGGACTTATAGAAGTGGCTAACCTCAAACATTCCTTACATGTTGGTGAACAGAACCAACACCAATCTAATGGTATATCATAAGTTGATAACTACGCTATTGACTTGGTTTTAACATCATCGTTAGCCCCACCAAGGGTAATAAAGGTAAACATTTTTTCCCTTGTTAAGTAGGCTAGATAACTAGAATGCACATATAAGGAAAAAAAATATAGTCAAATAAAAATAATTCTCAATTTTAGTATTTCAAACATATTTAAACATTTTCAGAATTTACAAAAAAAATACATTTGAACATTTATAACAAAAAAAAAAACATATTTACACAAAATCCCCATACTCAAGATAGATAAATCCAAAGGAGCAGAGTTGTCGAAAATTCTTATGAATCAATTGAGAGATTTAAAGGAATAATTCAAATTAAAGTTTTGATAAATATTGCTCTAAGTGTATATTTATTTATTAATTAACCCTAATTCATCTAGGGAAATATCCAATTTCCTGTACTTAGGTTGACTTAACTTGCTTTCCTAATTTTCTTGCATCCAACTATCCAAATCATTTATTTAACCTTTTATTAAGATTAATTCTTCTATACCTTAAAACCACACCAAAAACACTTGTGCAGCCTACAAGGCTTACAAATACATATTATTCTCAAGAAACATCTTATTATTTTCCAACCTCAAAAATATACTTCCAAAAATTTTCGTAACCATATCGTACTATTCTCAAAGTTTCGCCACAATAACCCTATAATCTTCATATATAGTTCCTATGGATTTCCTTACAATAACAAAACATCAATGAGTGTGAGATTTGATCTTAGTCTCCACTTGTAGTGCCTTATGGCTTTAATCACAATAACAAAACATCAATGAGTGTGGGATTTTCTTTTATTGCTAACACTTTTTTTAAAACACTCTAAAAATAAAAAATACAGATCCATAGGATATTTTCACCATAGGGTTAATTTCTTATTTTCAAAACCTCAAAAAAAACTCTAGGTTTAAGATTTATGAATTCTATATTTATTTAAACATCGATTTATTTATCTACATACTTTTCTATTAATTATTTCTTTTTTATTCTTTGGGAAATGAAACTAACGATTATACTCTAAGGAAAAGGAAAATAAGTTGAAATAAAACTCTTAACTTGAAGTTTTCTCCCAAAAAAGAAAAAAATAACTTCTTTTCTTCCTTTCCTTGCTTTGGATCTGAAATCCTAACTTTTCTTTGACCTTTGTTCTCTATAGTGTTTGAAATTGTATTCAAATGTGTTTTAGGGATTTTCCTTTTTATGCTCCTTTCTTTGCAAAGATCTTCTAGCTAACCTTAGCTTGTGAATCATCCTAAGATCACTGAAATATTCTTTTTTTTTTTTTTTTTCCTTTTAGCCTACTTGTAAGGAGATCCTAATAGATAGAGTTCAAATTATATAATCTTTTTAGTTTCATCTTTAGTTTTCTAATCCATCTTAATTTTAATCATATACATTATATTTTCTGCTATTTAAAAGGGAAATTGTTTGGAAGTTATATTGCATAGATAAAAATGTTTATTTCAAATGTGCAATGACTAGTCCTCCAACCATGAAAATATGGGTGCTGAATATTTTTTCTACTGTTATTTACCTACATTTCTTTTAAGTTGTAGCAATACGATAAGAAAATGGGAGATGGTCTCCACAAAAGGTTCATGTAAGTTAATTGGATGTATGGCTCCATATTCAAAATTTGGAAGGTCATGTCATTTCTTGAACAACATTTGGTAGTAGCTATGAAGAAGGAAGAAGGATATTACTACTCCAAGAAGAACTAGCATAGCTTACCATCAAGATTTTTTTTAGTTTACATCCCAGGGTTGTGGTGAGCATAAAATGTTTCAACAAATTTAAAGCTTCCTGAAATTTCCAAGAAAAATGAGGAAAAAAAAAAATTAAAGCAATGGATGAACAACTACCATAAATTTTCTTTCCTGTTATCTTTTCTTATTATTTAATGTCATGACATTTACAACCAAGACTGTTTACATGTAGATTTTTACGAAAAGAAAGCTGACAAAGAAATACAAGAATTGTTAAGGGGTATTATTGACCAAAGAGAGAAAGTTATGAAGGTGGGTGAAACTGTCAATGATGACTTACTGAGTATATTGCAATTATATCACGCCCTTGTTAATGGGGAGTTAGTTGTTGGAATACTTGGATTACTTCATTTCAATATTGCAATTATATATTTTTAGTACTATTTGTACCTGATTAATACATTGCAATGAAAATTTTCATTAAAAAATATACTTACAAAAATCAAAATATGTATTGTATACCTTCGTTGATAATATATGTAACAATATTAAATGATTATAAGATTAGAATATGTATGTTAATAAAATAAAATATTAGGTTAATAAAATGTCATCCCAAAATAACCATATCAACATAGACAAACAAGGTAAGGAAGATCCATTATATGCATAATCAAGGCCCTTAGTCTAATCATAGATGATGCAAGGTTGTTGATGTTGTAGATCTTACTGTTGTAGTACGGTCTCCAATTGGTCACTTTTTTGTTGTGCATCAAGTGGTTGAGACTCTAAAAGCCTTTGATATATCATGATCTTTGCCCCAAATGTTTCTCACAAATTTCTAACTCAGTCATGATCACAACTTCCTTTTCTATTGGTTAGTGTTGGAGCTCTAGTATCTTCTTTTATATATGAATGAAAAAGAACAATAAAACAAAACAATTTTTTTTTTAAAAATAAAACCTAATAAGTTAGTAAATCAAAATTTATATCAAAATTTTCGTAAGATATCTTACATTTTTAAGACATTTTTCAAATTATAAATATTATATATAAGCAATTTAAAATTTGAATTTCAAATTTAACCAAATTAAATTTTAGTGTAAGGAAACTTTCATTGCAAATTTGTCACAACACAGCAAATAATGTTAAGTTTCAAACAAGAACTTAGCATTTATATGCAACATTATAACAACCCACAAGCACTCATAATCCCAAACTTAAATTTTAACAAGAAAAGTAGTTACAACTAGTAAGTTAATAAATTAAAATTTCTACTCATAATTGACTATTAGTTTCCAATAAAAAAAAATGCTTCATGGTGATTAGATGTGGCTGTGTACACATTTTCCAATTTGCTTCTCTATAATTTTATAGTAAAGTTGGTCTCTCTTGTATGATAATTTCAAGTTGTGGTGGAATTGTGTTATTATTAAAAATTACAAAATAATCATATTGTCTTTGTGGTCATATATAGGTCATCACCTTCTTGGCCGACTTTCACCTACATTTATGGTTTTTCATATTGTTTAATATATATATGATTCTCAGACAGGTATCAAATTTGATTGATTTTCAATATGGGTAAAGGAAGTTTATTATTCCTATTAGATAGGGAGGCAAGACTAGATATAGTCCTTTCTCCTCACCAAACCAAGAGAGAGAAAAAAATATAGATAACAACTTTATGAGACATGCCACAAGTAGCCCCCACTGTAAGGTTTACTATTTTTATTCTAAATAAATGAGATAAAAAGAAAAGAAATACAAGTATCTTCTTTCAACTCAAATATTATTTTGTATTCTTAAATAATAAATAAAATTTTTTAATATTAACCAATTTCTTGATATATTTGAGTATAATGAATATAACTAAATGTATAATTTTTGTCCTCATTCACTATGTTTTTGTTTGATTTATATCCTAATAATTTGAGTTTTTTAAAAACCTGATAGCAATTTATTGTTGTAACTACAATAATTTTTCTTTCAAACTCCATTTGTAGTAAACATATATATTTTTAAAATAACTATTCCATTTCACATTTACATAATTTTTTGTAATTTTTCTTAAATTTTTTTTACA
Organism: Vitis riparia; assembly: GCF_004353265.1. Classification (NCBI taxonomy): domain Eukaryota; kingdom Viridiplantae; phylum Streptophyta; class Magnoliopsida; order Vitales; family Vitaceae; genus Vitis; species Vitis riparia. The sequence continues at coordinate 15,155,869 of NC_048449.1, read as the reverse complement.
TTAAAGTTGTTTCTGACAACTTTCCATACCATATGGATATGAAACCTGAATTTGGGGATTTAAAAAAATATTTTATTGAATATTTTAATTATTCCATGGTGTATTATATAACCTCTTATTTCCTTTTGCCTACCCTTTCTAGCTTTATGAAATTTTTTATTTATTCAAATATATTTGAAAGGCAACTATGCACCCAACTTTTCAACATGAAAAAATATTTAACTGACAAAAATTAGATGCAAGCAAAGCTAATTATGCATGAGGCTAAGTCAGTGTTATCAATTATAGCAACTTTAATCCAATTCCAAATAAACCTCCTGAGTCATGTGGTAACCAAATAGATCTCAATTTCTCAAGGATTAATAATAAGTATCAGAGCAAAAGTGTTTAGCAAGCAAAGCCAATTATGCATGAGGATAAGTCAATAGATCCAAGCAAAACCAATTATGCATGAGGATAAGTCAATGCTATCAACTATAACAACCTTAATCCAAATCCTAATAAACCTCCTGAGTCATGTGGTAACCAAATAGATCTCAATTTCTCAAGGGTTGATTGTAAATATCAAAGCAAAAGTTTCTAGCAACTCCTAGATATTAAATTACAAAATGTGGAGATTGATACTCTTCTTGTTTAAAGTCAAAATATTAGGGTTTGTTTGATTGGTGTCTTTGAAAACTATTATGAAAAATAGTTTTTAAGAACTGTTTTTTGTGTTTAAAAAAAAAAAAAAAAAAAAGTTGTGTTTAGGAACTAAATTATGGAAAATAGTTTTTGTTCTCGGAAACAACAAAAACATGTTTGGTTGAGTTATAGAAAAGAGTTCTCAAAACAAGTAAAAAAAAAAAAAAAAAAAAAACATGTTAAAAAAAATTGAATGTTTTGTTCAACTAACTTGATATCGTAAATGTATAAATAATTTTAAAAAGATAAGTTTAAATAAATAAATAAATAAATCTTAAGAAGAGGCACTAGAGTTTGAGCTTTCAAAGGAAAAAGGAGCTATTGAATCTATTTACATAGATCAAATGCACTAAATGGATTGTAGGGATTTTCACATTTTTTTTTCAACAATTATGAACTTTTTATCAAAAACAAAAACATAATCTTTAAAAAATAAGAGATTACAAGAAAAGAATGAGAAATCCCTCAACTTGCAAAACCCGATAAAAAAACAAAAGAAAAAAAGTTCAACGCTTATGATTATCAAAACAAACACCTTAGTCAAGGAAGGAAAAACTTCTCATCTTTTGAAAACTAAGACAACAAACAAGCCCTAGAACTCAGGAAAATATTTGCTTTGTTTCTCTTGTAGTTTTCCCCATCCAAACAAAGCATAATATAATTAACTCATTTCCAATACTAATCGCACAAAGAGGCCACAAAATTCTTAGAGAGCTCAAAACATGTGCAGGATTGCACACAAAACACCTCCTTTTTAACTCCAGTTGAACTTGTTACAACAAAATAAACATTAAAAAAAAAACAAAAAGATGAACTTCTATTGCCCAGAAAAAAATACACCCTTTTTGCTTGCTTGGAAAATGTAAGAACAAGAATAAGACAAGAAAATAAGCTCCAAAATGTATGTTGTTTCTTCCTTCCCTCTATCTTCTCAGCAACCAAAAAAGGAATTTATATCACCTATAGAAATTCTTTGTTTGCCTAAAAAAAATGTAAAATTAGCATTAATTAAAATGAAAGCTTCAAAATCCTTCTTTCTTCTAGTCTCCCTCCCTTTCCTAGAAATCAAACAACAATTGGTCAGAGCTTAACTTAAATTCATTTTTTTCTAATAAAACACCAATTTCAAACATGGAGAAACTAGAGAAGAAAAAAAAAATTATACTTTCATGCAAAATGTAAGAATAAGAATATACCCCAAAATCTAATTTTATTTTCTTATCTCCTCGTTTCTCCCATAGATCAAACAAACAACTAATCAAATTCCACTATATGTCCTTAAATATTTTTCTATTAATAATACCAATTAAAACATAATGTCAAATGTAAGAACATAAACTCCAAAATTTATTTTATTTTTTTCTCTCCTCACTTACCCCAAAAATCAACAACACCTTATCAAAATTGTGGGATCATCCATAGAAGGTATGCTTCTAAATAATTGCAGAATAAGGCAGTGTTTAAAATACTTCATAAACCCTTATCATTAGTTGATAAGATAAAAATGCCCTATAACTAGTGATGACACTCTTGAGGGTGTGGGTGAAAGGAGCAATGAAATAAGATTGGTAATAATGTGGTACTAAGAGTTTTCCACCTTATCCCAAATTTGTTCTCTAATAAATGATTTAGATTAATTGTGTTTGGTAGTGATTTTAGAAAACATTTTTAACCTTTCTAGCACTTGAATGATACTAATTTTTAAGTGTTAAAAATGTTAGAATCACTTTTTAAAATCACTGTCAAACGGACTCTTAAAATACCATAAGCATAAATCTCTAAAAAGTTTGCAGTCTTTTGAGAAGTAGGGGAAACATCTCACCTGAAATCAATCTTACTGTCTTCCTAATGATCAGGGAAACTGATACCAAATAACCAGATGAGTAATATTGATTCCGGGGTAAGCTTTCAAGGTCCCCCACCGGCTTCCAACTTTCTAACCTCAATAATTAGCCAGGAAAATTGGAAGCCTTTGAGGGAGGTTGACAACTTCCCTATTTACTCTCTATAATTCACACCTGCTCTTTGTTGCTGATACTGGAAATTATAAACCTCCATGCTCTTTATATAGGCAATCTAGCTGCAACTTGAAACACTCCAAAGACGCGCGAATCTCGCATGTATTATCATAATCTTTATCCATATCTCTATTTCTTTTCACACCATCAAATTCTGAACCACATAAATTAGTATATGGTCTTCTATTCTCCATCCACTAATGAGTTTATCTTGTCCTAACCTCAGAAAGGTAGTCAATGTGTCAACTACTGCACTGAAGTTTGATACCTATGGGAATATAGGACAAGTATCTGCATTGCCTCTTCACCCATCCAACGGTCAGGCGAATGTATGGAACAATAATTCACAAACAAGATTTGATTCTTGATCGGTACATACTTGAGAGTCGATCCTAGTGGAGATCATTCACAAACAAGATATGCATGGAACAATAATTCAGAATAGTTTTGCCCAGCCTTAGTAGCTGGGACAAGGCTAACTGTGTTGTGTTGATGAAACTGTAGTTAGAGAAGGTCCCAGAAGACAGAAGGTTGCACATAGGTTCAGCCCAGCCTTAAACAAACCTGGGGCTTTCTCATGGTTAGGTTCCAAATGGGATTTTCTCAATAGACTACTGAAGAACTTTGGGTTTCGTATATGGTTGACCATAAACCCTGCAGCTTCAGAAATGAATCTATTCCAGTTGACTTGATAGTTTCAATACATAATTCAAAGGCCCACAGGTTGTCCTTTAGGCAACATGAACAAGATGAAAGAAGTCTTCAGATTCTTGGTTCTTTTTACCTGTTTCTAGATATCAAACTTATTTCCTAAACAATTATGGGACCACATTCCTCCATTTGAGCAAGTGATATGCTCTTCCTTCATCGTCCTGAAGAATTGATGCCTATTCATATAGTTGGTGGTAGTGATAGCGACTTGCAGGTTGTAGAAAATATGAACCAAAATACCAATTTTATATTGCCAACTGGCAAACATGTATGATAATGCAGTTGCTTTCAGAATGAGAATGTCAACAAATCCACGATCTCCTATTGATCCTTGGAACTCAGTGAAAAGGCAATCAGCTGAGTAGAGAATCCCACTCTGCTAATCCACTTCAAGAATGTCAAACTAGAGCATATTCATATCTCTGAAACCAGAGCCAATTATTAATCTCCTGAGATTGACCTTAACTTTAATTTCTCCATTGGACATGAAATTGAAGAACTCAGACCAATTAGGTACTAGCATATATATAAACTGAAGAGAGTAGTTTACGTTCTTTTTCATTATAGAATCTACCATTTAGGGAATAGAAAAAACCCATGACTTAAAGCACAAATCATTTCCCCCCAACCTAAATTTTGTTGGTCTCTAGAAATAAATAAAGAGAAACTCCTAAACAATTAAGACAACAACTACTAAATAGCATGAATTAGCTTCAATAAATTCAGTTACTGAAAATATATCATCCCTTCAAGAATAAGCTCATAGTCAAATAGCATAACTCCAAAAAGATTCACTCACTATATAAATGTATACAAAAGCATGCCTCAATGTTTAGAATCCACTAGTCTCTTCGACATCAACTTCACAAGTGATTTCCTAACAAAACTCAAATGTTAGCTTAAGAGCATCCTCATGGAGCACCTATTTTAAGAATTTCCTTCCTCTACCTAAGATAAACTGTTCATGACTAGTTTTGGAAGAGCGCCATTTTATCTCATTTTCTGCTTTTTCATTCCATTGTTTTTCATATCTATTTTCTTTTCCTTTTTTTTTTTTTTTATTTCACATGTCCATCCTAGGAAATCTCCTTCTATGTAGCTTAGAAAAGATCAACTGACAACTCCTAAGATTCTTCCCAAGACACTAGGTATTGAGGATGATGAAAGGCCACTTACCCTTTAAGGTTTCTCCCCAATCTCTTTAGAACAAGGTACAATTTCTTAGATTTTTATTTCCTCAGAGTGCTAACTGGTTCTTAGCTTTTATAACAAGCACAATGTCAATATATGAGTACCAATTAGTTGGTCATGGGCACTAGGGTTTGAAGACAAACATACCATGACCCCCTTAGGACAAGTGCTCAAACCTTGAAAAGTCCGTGAACTCTTTATCTAAAAATTATTTGTCGATTCTGCTACTCCGTCAAAGACAACCTGCCAATACTCCTTAGACCTTAAAGGATTTCTCCATCAACATGCTCCAATGGTCATATATAGTGACCATCAAAGTATGGGATTATAGGTTAGACAAAGTTTCTAGAGGCTATCCCTTACTGTTGCTGTTGCAAAAACAAAATAAAGTGAAATAGGTACTGCTACTAAAACTCTCTCTATCTCACGTCCTTTCTTTTTATTTTGGCTCTTAACTTTTCTCACTTTCTCAATTTTCAACCAGCTCTGATACCACTATTACAAGTAGAGGAAAAATCTTGGAAGAGTACAAAAAATTCATAAAGCTAAAAAATGTATAGAAAAGTTGGAAGAGAAAAGTACTTTTGATGATCTTCTTTCATCAACCAAATAGCCTTTTAAAGAGGCAGTACACCAATGGGAAATTGCTAAGAAAATAAAGACCTCTAATCCACTACTTTTAACCACTAGCTAAGACCATGAACCATGTAAAGACTAACTCCTATAAACTACGTAAATTCAACCATGTTTTGCAACAAATCAAAAGAACAAAAAAATAGATAACCTTGAGACTAGGACAATTCAACAGATCCATAACAAATACATTGACTCCTTCAACATTTCCTTTACCTTAATAAAAACTTTCCATTAAACAAATAAATTCAAAATCAAATTACACTTTATATATAAAATTTATTAATTTGTAAAAATAATTTGAAAGTTAAAACCCAATTTAATTACTAATCATGGAACCCAATAACATTAGAAAGTCATAAATTAGGATTTATTTTGAATGACTTGGACTAGTTTCTTCTTTACATATAATCATATTTTTGCAAAAAAAAAAAATTCACTACCCAAATAAAGTCCAAATCAAGCAAGACTTAATGTTAGATTTGCTAATAACTAATAATTTGTATAAATAACTTGAACTCCAATAGAGATCAAATTAATATTAGAAATTTTTTGACAAAAAATTGTCAAAAATGACTTTATTTTTTTCTTATACATAAAACCAATTTTTAAATTTTTTTTCACTAGATAAATAAACTTTAAATAAAACAAAACTTAATGCGTTGAATTTATTAACGAGTCTAGTATTCTTTAAATAATAGTTTGAAACTCAAATAGTGAACTAATTAATAACAAAAATTTATAAATAAAAACGGGTTCACAATTACTATTATTTCTTTTCTTCATATAATTATATTTTTATAAATTTTTTCACTATAGAAATGAATTTCAAATCAGGTGACATTTTATATTTGATTTATTAATGAGTCTAATCATTTTTAAAAATAATTTAAAACTAAAAAAATTGATCTAATCATTAGAAAAATAATAATAATAGACCAAAATTGATATATTATAAATCATGACTTTATTATTTCTTTTATAAACACAACTCTATTTTCTTAATTTTCTAAATATGTAAATAGATTCTAAATTAAGTGAAACATAATTAATAATTTAAATTCTTTAATAAATGTTCTAATTTATAAGAATAATTTGAAAATTAAAAAATTGATCTAATTAATTGGATATTATATCAAAGCATTCCAAATATTATGTCCTTAATTAAGTACTAAATATGTGCGTGTAATGAAAAATTTGACTCATTTACATGTTATAAAAGTTAGAAACCTTCTAACACTTAACAACTCAAAATAAAAATTAATATAATTATTCAAAAACAAAATGTTCTCCTTAACTTTTTAGAAACTATATCTAATTTATAATATTTAAAAAGTTACTAATTCAAGTTTACTTTCCAATATATACACATGCGCGCGCACAAAGTTACGAGAGTTTCAAATTTTGGGTATGTGTAGTTTGGATATATATATTAGATATGCAAGAAAATTCTGTCATGAGAATCATAATATAAAAAATATTAGAAACTTTAGTTGCGGCCAAGCATATTCTACAAATTCAACCTTTACTAGCAACCACAAAAACGTTATAGTCGCGCTTTTTCCTACTTGTCTTCTTGCAGTGCTTAAAAGTGAATTTTGGAGTGCTTTTAACTTGGTTTAATGGTGAAGTTTGTTGTGTGCTATATCTATAACAGATGTTTGTTTGAGAATCTGTACATGGATATATCAAAGTTAACATATGCATGTGCAATGATCCTTCTGGATAGATTTTGCGTCTTTGAATGAATGTTTGGATGAACTCTGCCATTTGTATCCATTCTTCATTAATAAGCCTTCATTATTTTCTATGAATATCTGTTGACTCTGAATGAATATATACTGTTTTTGGAAATGTTAAGCTTGTTTGTAATATGTTTTCGGATTTTTGTTTGCACTCTGAAAATGAAGAATGAAAAAAAGGATAAAGATAAGGGTTAGGCACTAATGGTCTACGAATCTGAATCCACTGATTCAGATTTAGATTCCCCAACTATGAAAAGGATTGATGTACAACCTGTCATTGAGCAGATAGGAGGAATCATTATTGATGGATCACCTAGACTGATGATAGCTAGTGAACAATCACTACAAGCTGTGAAGAATAAAAAGCAGAAAGAAAAAGAGGTGCAATCTGAGGGTAAATCTCCTTTGAAAGGGAAGTCTCCTATGGAAAAGAATGTGGCAGTAACCACACCGAGTAAGAAGCCAAATAAAGAGACTATGAACAGACAGAAGAAAGAGCCTGAAACTGAAATGACTCCAGAGGAAGCTATAAAGAAAGCTAAAAGAGATGAGAAGAAGGATAAAGAAATAGAAAAAGTTTAGCCAAAGAATTGACAGAAAAAAAGAAGGGAAAAGCTGTGGTTACCAGTCTAAAGGAAACCGGAATGCATTCTTATTGGCAGACAGTGATTATTTGGTGCCTGATGAATACATTACTTTTCCAGAGACAATGAATTCAATGGAGCTATGAGGAGATATGGGATAAAGCCTATGGTGTATTCCATAGATTATTTTTATCCTATTGTGGTGAGAGATTTTTATGCTATCTTTGAGAGGAGAGCCCCTGGAAAATCTGTGTTACATTTTTCCATTAATGAAAGAGAAGGGATGATCACTGAAAAATCTTTGGCATAGGCTTTTGGGTTGCCTACAATGCCATCTTAAGGAGGAAATTTTCTACCTTACACTAACCCTACTTCCCAGAGGATGGTGGCCACTTTAGTGCCTTGTGGTTTTAGCTCTCCCACAACTGCCAGAAGACATACTAGAGGCATCACAGGAGCTATGGTTTGTGGATCAGGTGTATAGAACCAATTTCTCTCCTTATAGACATGTCACAGAAAGGAGAGGTTTTCCTTTAGAGGAATTGTATTGTTTATGTAAGGGGGGATGGTGATCTCATGTATTGATGGTGGATACGTTTTTATATTTTGTGGAAAAAGTGAATGAAAACAAGACTTCTCACAGCAAGAAGTATGCATTGGATTAGAAAGAGTTTTAAATTCAGTTTGGGAATGAGGAAAAATATGACGCTACAAAATTTTACAAAGTGGAAGCTTGGAAATTTTACAGAATTTTCATGGAAAGAAGTACAAAGAAAAGGATGAGGCAGATGGTCAGAATAGTTGAAGAGGCAGTTGCTCATGTACCTTTAGTCACAAGTTCTACACAAGGTCCTTCAACTATTCCTACTGTCCCCACTGTATCTTCAGGAGATATTCCATATTTTATGTAAGTAATGCTCCAATTTATGCAAAGGATGGACAGGAGAATGGAGCTGTTAACTGACTGTGTGAAGCTCTTATTGCTAAAGGAAAGGACATGAGGTTCCTTCATTTGATATAGACCCTCAGGAGGGGGGAATTCCAGATGTTGTTACTACTGATGTTAATGAGGTGCAAGCTAAGGAAGAAGCTAAAGAAGAAGATGAGAAGAGGAAGAGCATCAAGAAGGTACTAATTAGACTAGAGAGCAAGAGCAGCATGCAAAGGAAGTTGACTCAGTTATTATTATTGAGGTAGACTCAGATTCTTCTCATTGGGAGTCAATGCTTGGACCTAAAGATCATCAGGTAGTTGATAAGACAGAAGTGATGAAGGGTGAAAAGGCTCAATCAACGGAAATTGCTTGTGTAGCTAGCTACTGAAGATCATGTTACTACTCTTGATGGTGTTACTAATCGAGTCATGGTGGAGTTTTAGTAGGAGGGTAGATTGCCACTATTGATGTTTGAAGCCATCATCGCTGCCACTCTTACTGAGATTTAGACTTCCACTCTTACTGAGATTTAGACTTCCACTCTTACTGAGATTTAGACTTCTGGATTGATGCTGATGCTGAAGCCATCATTCCTACCACTCTTACCATCGATGTTAAATTGATTATATTATGCAACAATAAAAAATTTAGTTACCATGATAACCCTAATTTTATTAGTCTTCCTCCTTATGTTATTTAAGGATAAAAATCAATCCAAATTGAGAATGTACAAATAAAATAATTTTAGTTAATAGTATAAACATTTATTACTTACCTAATTTTGTTGTTCCCATAAAATCATCTCATGTCTTTATTAAGTAATTGATTTCAATGTTAATATTCTAAATTAAAGTATAAAACAAATTAAAAAATATTACATTAAAATAACTCATTTTGTATACAAATTTTTATTTTATATATCTATAAAAGTCAAATTTTGATTAAATTGATTATACAAAAATATAAAAAGGGGTTTGACAACCATAACTCTATTAGTCTTCTTCATATTAAAGTGAAAAAATGAATCTAAACTTTAAATGTAAAAGATAATGAAATTTTAATAGTAACTTACATTGATTTTTTCATAATATTATTGTAGACCCCCTTTAAGGAGCAAAAGGATATTAGTTTTTCTTGAGGGTTTTTTATGGCATGGGAGAGAATGCTGCCTAACCACTTGGTATACCGGGCAGCACTTGACATAAGTGGGGGCCCTCTTTTCCCTACGCCCGGGAAATCAGCTGCATGGGCAGGGCAGCGGCCATGCTGATGGTCAGGGACTCCATCCTCGTTGACAGGTGAATAGGAGAGCCGGTAATGGCTTGCTGAGGAAGACACAAACAGGGATATAAAAAAAAAAAGAAAAAGAAGGAAGTGCAGGGGGGTATGGCAGAGGGAGCTTTTTCTTGAAGCGAGACGTCTAGAGCAGAGGTGGGGGGAGTAAGCCGAAAAGGATCAGAAGATCCATTCAGCCTGTTTCTCTTGGTCCAGGTATGTTTTTTTAGTCTGTTTTGATTCCCTTGTTTTGAACTGCCCCCCTGTTTCTAATCACTTGTGGATTCCTTTGGCATTTGATGACCACTTGTGCACTCTGTTTTTCTGTTTTGGGATGCCCTGAGTTTGGATTCATCATTGCATCTGTTTTTATTTTTAGATATCATGCCCGTGTTTCCTTTTGGTTCCACCCAAACCCCTCCCATTGACATCTGTGGAATGGGGTGAGACTTGGCAGTTTTCCTTTTTTTTACATATATGTACATGCTCTGTTTTTTTCTTGCTCATATTTTCCTGCCAAGACTCTTCTTTTTTTTGAAACGTTGAATACCGCACCTCATACTGGTCATCTGGGTTGAGGCTCTCACGGGAAAGCTCAAGCCCATTCCATAGATGCAGCTATATGAGAAGCTAAGAAGTGGACCCTTATGGAAGCACAATGCCCAGCTGAGAGAGTTGTTTGATCTGTTTTGGGGAAAATGGATATGAAAGTTCTTCATCAGTCGCTACAGCCACGTCTGACCCTGCACACAAAGTTGTTCTTGATTCTTCTCCAAGCAGTAATTCCTCATGGGGGTTGATAAGGAAATCTTGCTCTATCAAGTCAACTTTAAGCATGATCTCAATCCTATCTTTCAAAGAGTGTTGCCCTTTCCAGCTTGTCAAAGCAAAAGACTATTATCAAAGGTGACTCTCGTGTTTGTGCGGTGTACATAATCTGGATCAGTCCAGATACCGCGACTTGGATGAGAAACCCTTGCAAAAGCCAGAAGGGAGGAACTAGCCTTGGACATAGTTCTTGAGAAAGCAGCTGTTAAGCAAAGAGGTGATGCATGGAAGATTGTCCTTGATGCCTGTCGTCCTGTACTCCATTCGATTGACACTAGGCATTCCATGCCACATGCAATAAAATAGGTGCAGGAACTGCTAAGGATTTCTTGCGCTTTTGACCAAGCTGTTCAGCGCCTGTCAAAATCGGTAATGAATGGTTGCAAAAGGAATGCTCAAAGAGCATCTCATTCTCTTGGCAAATAGTATGACATGTGCGGGAAATTTAATCAGTTTCAATTCAGGTGGTTATAAAGCACTACCTTGTGCATTGAATCTTCAAGTATCATTCACGGTAGCCACCCTTTTTCACACCAAGAAAATGTTTCGAGAAGACTCCTGAAAAGTGCCATGCCCATTCCACCAACCACCCCCATACCCACTCTCTTTCTACATTCTCAAACCCATTGCTCATGCTTCATGCAACCATACCCACTGCTATCCACCCGCGTACACATCCATCTTTCACAATGCCCCTACATGCTGCCACCTTTTCTCTTTCTAACGTTTCCATACCCATCAAACCCACTGCTCATATTTCATGTACCATCACACCCATCACCCTAATGTAAACACCTCACTAAGCACCGTTCTCCTTCCAATATCCAGCTTACCCGCTCTTTTCCTCACCACTCTTCCCTCTCTAAATTTAACCACCCCTTAAACCCATTTCTCTCTCTATATCATCTTTCCATACTCACCACATGCCAATATTCCCATTTATCTTTTCAATCTCTCTTCCATTCATATTCATTTTCTTAATCCCGTGCACACAATCTCATAATACCCGAGGTGGTTTCCCACTTTGTGGCTTGGTTTAAAGCATGCCGAGGCGCGGAGATGAATGTTTTCACGTGATGAATAGCAACAATACTCCATGGAAAGATGTAAGCTTTGTTAACAGGGCATCAATCAGTTGATGACCCAAGTGCACTGATTTCAAGGGTAAAGACGAGTGTTCGGAACAGCACAGCAAGAAAGAAATCATGCAACTCTCGTGTGGGATGGGTAATCCCGTTAATGACCACTCATAATATGATTACGATTGGCAAAACTACATTTTTTATATATACCCATTTCAAAGTGGTTCTACCTGTCCGGGTACCGTGCTAACATTGAGGATGACGCTGTCGTTTCTCATGCTCAAGTTCAGCAGCATCACATGCCCTCTTTCCTCGCCTGTCAAAGATGTTGCTCCCCACTGTGAAACGAAGCATCGAAGAAGGCACGTGTTGGACTGTTCTAAGGACACAGAAATGGATGCAATTGTTGAGGTTCTTCTCGTGAGACTGTGTTATGGGTTTTGTGTTGGCTACAAGGTGGCTGCTTTCACGAGAAACTGTTAAAGTTTGTGGGTTGTGACTCGAAAGACTTCTTAGTTGCATCAAACTGTCGAAGTGGTTGATGTGGTCGATACGTTTAAGTTTCAGAAGCAATCATAAATTGTCAAGAAGCAGTGCGTCATTTACGTGAAGGCATGCCTCAAATTGTTGACATCTAAGCTCATTGGGAAGATTACCGAGATATCCCATCTTGATCAAACCCGGATTCATTGGCTATTGAGGCTCTTGAGAAGATGGTGCAAGGCTGATTTAAGCACTTTCCCATAGCAGAAAACAGAGATGTTATTGCTTTATTGGATTTAGCCAAGTGTCTTCATGATGCTACATCCTGAATAGAGAAGGACAATGTTCAAAAAATCGGCCGAGTCCGGTACGACTCGGCCGAGTCGTATCCGCCTCGAAGTGGATCGCGACGAGTCCGATACCAGATACCTAGACTCGCCTGAATCGGTTGGACTCGGATGAGTCGACCGATATTCCGAGTTAACTCGGTTAACTCGGGGAAAAAATTCAATAGATTCTCTGGAAAAAGCCCCACAACAAATCTTGATTTTTCAGAGAAATCAGAGATCCTCTGCAAAAGAAAACCTATGAAACCTATGAAAATTAAAAAAAAAACCCGTGAAGATTTGAAACAAACCTGTGAGTCCGTGACCCTTTCAAAAGCCTTTAAAAAGAGGCTCGGTTGAAGAAATCCACCATTGCCGGAGTCTATAATCTTCATCTTTGGTGCGGTGCTTGGTGGAACCGTGGAAGGTAGCAGATCGTGCCACGAGAGGCTGCGTCTTCGTGGTTTGGGGAAGAAGACAGAGGGCTGCCGGCTACATCAGTGCATCAGAGCATCTTCGTGATGTTGCTGTGTTGGGAAAGAAGAAGAAGAGGGCAAAACGTGTGTTGCTGTGTAGGGGCTGTTGTTGTTTTGGGGAAGAAGAAGAAAGAGGCAAAACACGGTGTTGCTGACTTGCTGGGGAAGAAGGAAGAAACAGAGGGCAGGGGGTTAGGGCAGCCTGGGCAAGAGGTTTGACCGTAGGTAATAAATTCATATAAACTTATATTGAATAATTTAATTCAATTATAAATTCATATAAACTTATATTATTTTATTTGACCGTAGGTAATTTAATTCATATAAATTCTGATACTTTTATTACTTGATTTAATAGGATTTAGTCCTGCAAATCTTAATGGAAGTCAAGTGTTCCTAATTTATATGATATATTATTCCTTTTCAATTTAATATATGTAATCTCTATATATAATTAAATATTATTGCTATATATAATTTGTTATTCATTTTCAAATATTATTGCCATATATCTTATAAACTAAATAAGATATAATTAATAATTTTAAATTATTTCATGAATTTTTTAATTTTTAAAAATAATTTTGAAATTAAAAAACCAATCTAATTAATTACATATAAAATAATTTTTTTTTATAATATTATGTTGATAATTCAATTCTAAATGAGTACATGGAATGAAAATTTTGACTCATTTTTAAAAAGTTAAACTTTATTAATTATTCAATTTAAATAAAATATTATGAAAAATTATTAGTTTAAATATTTATTATTAATTTTTAACCCAAAAAAATGATAAAGATGTTAATATTTTTATGTTTCTAACATATGCTAAAATAGTATTTTTTTTTTATAAAAATAAAATAAAATTAACCTATAATTTTATTTAATATCATATATATATATATATAATATGTTATTCCTTTTCAAATTAATATATATAATCTTTATATATGGTTTAATATGTTGCTATATATAATCTATTATTTCTTTTCAAATACTAAATAAGACATAATTAATAATTTTAAATTATTTCATGAATTTTTTAATTTTTAAAAATAATTTTGAAAATAAAAAACCAATCTAATTAATTACATATAAAATAATTTTTTTTTATAATATTATGTTGATAATTCAATTCTAAATGAGTACATGGAATGAAAATTTTGACTCATTTTTAAAAAGTTAAACTTTATTAATTATTCAATTTAAATAAAATATTATGAAAATTATTAGTTTAAATATTTATTATTAATTTTTAACCCAAAAAATGATAAAGATGTTAATATTTTTATGTTTCTAACATATGCTAAAATAGTATTTTTTTATAAAAATAAAATAAAATAAACCTATGATTTTATTATAATATCATATATAATATATGTTATTCCTTTTCAAATTAATATATATACTCTCTATATATGGTTTAATATTGTTGCTATATATAATCTATTATTTCTTTTCAAATATTGTTCCTATATGTCTTATAAACTAAATAAGACATAATTAATAATTTTAAATTATTTCATGAATTTTTAAATTTTTAAAAATATAATGTACAAGAAATTGTCTTGAATACTTTAAAAATATCACTCAATTTTCTATTAGTATAAATAAATTTAGATTATATTAGTGACAAAAAATTTCCCTATTACTCAATTACATTAATACTATATTGCAAAATTAAATTACTATACAAAATTAATCATTATTGAAATTTTTTTCTTCAAATAATCATAAATGATTTAATAATACGGAATGAAGGGTATGCATTTACATGGTCAATTACATTGATTTTAATTTAAAAAACATATAAATAAGTGGAAAACAAAAGATGATGAACTTAGGTGAGATCGTGTTTATTGCTTTTTTAGTACAATTTATTTTTATATGGCAACAATATGAAACATATAAGTGAGTGGAAAATTGAATATTATAATTCTTATATAAATGTGTTTATATATATTCAATTTGAAAAGTAAATTGTTTTCCTTTTATACATGGTTAAGTTAAAATTTCAAAATGGCTTCAAAACATGATATTGGTTGGGAGCATGCAGAACTTGTTGGTGGTAGTAGAAAAACCACAAAGTGTAAATATTGTGGGAAAGTTATACATGGCGGTATAACAAGATTAAAGCAACACATCGCACATATATCTGGACAAGTGGAAGGATGTCCACGTGTACCGGTAGAAGTGTCACATAGTGTTAGACAACATATGTCTAATACTTCAAAAGAAAAAGCACAGTTAAAGAAAAAAAAAGAACGACTTTTGAATTCCTTAAATAGAGATAATTTCTATGAAATTGATGAGGGTGATTCTGATGATGAAATTGAGGAAGTTGCTATGGCTGATTTTGAAAGAAGACAAATGAAACAAGCAATGAAAGAAAGTCGTCGAATTTTTGAAGAAGGTGGACAAGAGCATCAGCAGGGTGGTAGTTCCTCACAACCTTCTAATGCTAGGATTAAGCGCGGACTGACACGTAGCTTCAGTGTAAGAGAAGGGGCTAGCATACCTCCAAAAGGAATTGATCCCTACATGTTCCCATCAAAGCATAAATCAATAAAAAGCTTGTTTTCTACTGAAGGCGTGAAGAAAGTGGGTAAAGCTATTTCTAAATTCTTTCTCTTTAATGCAATACCCTTTAATGCAGCTGACAGTGGGCCTTATTATCAATCAATGATTGATACCATAGCAGAAGTAGGTCCAGGCATCAAGGGTCCCACGAGATACCAAATTGGAAATACATATTTGGAAGAGGAGGTGCAAGAACTTGAGGTATACATAACAACATTGAAGGCTAAATGGCCTATATATGGGTGCACAATCATGTGTGATGGTTGGAGTTCTAGGACTAGAAAGCCTATCATCAATTTCATGATTTATTGTGATAGAAGTATGATATACCATTCTTCAGTTGACACTACCAACATACCTAAGATAGCAGACTACATCTTTTCCCTTATGGATAAAGTTGTAGAGGAGGTTGGGGAGGAAAATGTTGTTCAAGTAGTCACTGATAATGAGGCAAGTTTTAAAGCAGCCGGTATGTTGTTGATGGAGAAGCGAAAGCATTTGTTTTGGTCTCCTTGTGCAACCCACTGTATTGATTTAATGCTTGAAGATATTGGAAGCATGAAGCAGATTAAGGAGACATTAGATCAAGCTAAGATGATTACAGGATTTATTTATAATAGCTTGAAAGTGGTGAATTTGATGAAAGTGTTCACCAAGGATAGAGATCTGTTAAGGCCAGGAATAACTCGTTTTGCCACTGAATTCATTTCACTTGAGAGTCTTATACGTTATGAGTCTGATTTGAAGAGAATGTGCACAACAAATGAGTGGCGTGAATTCAATAAAGATAGGAGCAGAAAAAGTGTAAGAGATAAGGTATCCAACCTTATCTTAACTGATCGATTTTGGAAGAAGGCTGGAGAAGTTCAAACCATCATGGAACCTCTCGTCAAAGTATTGAAATTGGTTGATCAAGATAAGAAGCCCACACTATCAATCATTTATGAAGCAATGGATAGAGCTAAATTGGCTATCAAGGCATCAGTCAAGCAATGGGAAAAGTATTGGGAAGTCATTGATAGAAGGTGGGAAGGTCAATTGCACAGACATTTGCATGCTGCAGGTAATAAAAAAATTCTTTATATATTTTTTATTAATTTTTTTAAGTACAAATTATTATAAACTGATCATTATTTAACTTATGGCAGCATATTTTTTAAATCCAATGTTCCAATATTCAAAGCATTTCTCCAACCATCCGGAAATGAAAGTTGGATTAAAGGAGGTTATCAAGAGATTAGAGCCAGATTTGGATAGACAAGCAAAAGCTATTAACGAGGTATAATAATAGTTTGTGACCTTTATATAATGCATTTTGTATATGTAATGTGCATTAACAAAAAAAAAAATTGTTAATGATGTAGGTGAAATTATTTGTTGACGGCCAAGGAGAATTTGGAAGTGCACTCACAAAGAAAGCAATAAATCAATCTCTTCCAGGTACTCAATACATTTATGTCTATTACAAATAAGAAGTTATCATCATTTTTTGTTAAATATATGATAGTGATTAATAAGTATGCATTTTCTTTATTATAGCTGAATGGTGGAACAACTATGGCGACGAAGGTCCACATCTACAAAAGATTGCTGTTAAAATTTTAAGCCAAACTTGTTCTTCATCAGGTTGTGAAAGAAATTGGAGCACATGGTCATTGATTCACACAAAGTTGCACAACCGTTTGGCAATGAAAAAGTTGCATAAGTTAGTTTATGTGCACTACAATATGCGACTTCGAGTTAAGAATTTGATGTAAGAGCGAAGCAATGAAGATTTATACAATCCAATTGATCTGAATCATATCTTTAATGATGATGATATATTAGATGAGTGGATACGAGAAGGAGAGGAGCCTATTTTATCATCTAATAATTTGGATTGGTTGGATAAAGGTCTTCCCACTAATGAAGAAGGTGGAGAAAGAGATGTTGATTCTCGTCGTAAAGGTAAGGCTTCTAGAACAATTTCTTCAAGTTCTAGTAGTGATGATGGTGACAATAGGGGCAGTAGGCGGAGTGGTGGCACTAGTGGGGGCAATAGAGGAGTTGGTGGCACTAGTGAGGGTATTGGGGGAGATGGTAGCACTGGGGGCGGTTATGTTAGTCAAGTAGATCCTAGCATGTCATGGGCACAAGGAGGTGAAAATTACTATGCCACACAAGATACAGATCATGGATATCGACCAGGGATATGGGAACAACGAAAGCATTTGGAAAGACTAACTACATTTCCCAGTGATGATGATTATTCTAGTGAGCATGATTATCATAGATCAAATCATCACCGTATTGATGAGCACTTACAAAATTTGGGTATAGGATCAAGGTCGTATTTCAGAGGGGTAGATGATAGATCATATCACAACTTTAGAGACCGTGATAGCTCTTCCAGTACTTTTAGTAGAAATGATTTTAATCAATTTCCAATGATGCATCCAGAGGGATATTCAAATACTGGAACACGAGCTAGTGACTCATATGGATATGATCAATCTTCTAGTAGCAGTAGCATTGCTTATCGAGGTTTTGGATACTATCAAGCTGGTGTTGATCCCGAACAGCCTTCGAAACCATATTTTCTTGATTATGGATCATCAAGCCAATCATCTCACCCACCATATTTGAGTTATGAACCACTCTTTCAATCATATCCTCACTACGGGAATTGCCACCCCAATTTGTATGCTCGTCGTAGGACTGATGATGAAGATGATTTTGAACCCCCTCGTCATTCAACATGGAATTGATTGTTGTATTGTATGTGTTGTTAGTAAAAATGTTATTATATTTGAAATAAAATAACTTTCTTTTTATTAGCATTATCATAAATAACTTTGAGCAGATACTTTTATAACTATTTAAATAATGTTAAATGTGAGACAATTTTATTTTTTTTAATTTTTTGAGCTTATTTAATTGTATATATTTTTCTGATGATTTACATAATATTTTTATATTTTTTTGAATTTTCTAATTAGCTTATTTTACGTATCGCCCGATACCAGGCCGATACACCGAGACCGATACGCCTCGGGACCCTCCGAGTCAGTGACCGATACCGCGACTTTGAACCATGGAGAAGGATGCAGAGCATGATGGTGCAACCGCGGCTGCCGTTGATAGGATAGAACGCCAAGGGACCTATGTCATTTGCTTGAGTATTGCCAAGGCCTTGGTCACCTTCTATCAGCAGCATGTGGACGAACAGCCCACGAAGTTCGATGGTCATGGCGTCCATGCCGGGTTCCAAAAATCTTACCGTTGAGGAATTAAGTTTCAAAAACTTGTTTTCTTAAAAGCAGAGGATCTGGCTGGGAACACTTGGCAGCATTTGGAAATAAGTCCAAATTTTGTTGATGTTGTCATGGGGAGAATTGCCCAAGGAATGAAAGAATTGACCGAAGGCTCAATGATTATGGTGGGTGCAATGGCAGGGGCAGTGAACTTGAAGCCACGTGTTGTCACTCTTTCTTATTCCCTTGATTCTCAAAATTAATTTCCTTGCAAATCATTTTATATATAATTCTTCCAATTGTTTTCATTTAAATAATGTCGAATTCCCAAATTCTTCATCCTCATTCTGTTTCCTTTAATTGATTCCTCACATCCACAATTCTCAAATGATTTTGTTAAATTCCTATTTTATTAAATAATCCTCAAATTTCTAAATCCTTCAAATAATTTTTGCTTTTCAAATTCTTGCCCTTAGATTCATTTTTATGCCCTAAACTCCCGTTTTCCACATATTTTCCCGATCCCAGTTTTCTTTTCAATTTTCCAAACTCTATTTTTACTAAATAATTCATCTTTAGGTTTTTTTTAGGATTACTTAAGAATCTCATTTTTAATAAAACTTTGTCGCCATCTTTCCTTCTGGCAAACAATTTCTTACGTCTCCTTTGTTTTAAATAAGTTTTAAAATAAGCACAAATTAAATACTGTAATTTCAATTAAGGGAATTTGCGAAACTAATTCATGCTAAAATAAATGGGCTTTGGTGGGGGCCCCACATACACGTTTTTATGATTGATTGATTAATTAGTTGATTTGATGGTCGTACATGATTGAGTTATTTAATTGTGCGCTAACCCCCTTTCTTGATAGCGCACTGATCGTTTGATGCCAAGGTATGCTCTGCTCCCACTTCGATCGTTCTTATTGAGTGTTTTGATTTTCACATGAGCATGGTCATTCTAGGTATTCGTTGATTTATTCATCAATTGCCATGATTGCTTCATTTTATTAGTAGAGACCCATTTTTAAGGACTTAGAGGGGTGCTACGGTCTCTACCGTACCTTCCCGATAAGTAACCTGACCCCCAAACCCGATCCTGTTTTTCACAGACCATCTTTTCCGAAACAAGGAGTCACACTTAGGGTTTTTCTTTCTTATTTTGTTTACCCTTTCAAAAATAAAACAAAAATAAGTGGCGACTCCAAGTCATTTTCAAATAATCAATAAAAAAATCAATTTTTCGAAATAAAATCGAGCTCGCCATCGAGTGGGAAACGCATGAGCCAAAATGCGGGGTCCACAATTATATTTTTATTAGAATTCATATATGAATTTATAAGATAATGACATTTTAATAATAATTTATTTCAATTCTTCTTTTTTTTCTTAATTTTCTAATTGATTTTTTAAAAAGAAATATAAAAATTTATATATGACTTAAAGTTGATAAAAAAAAAAAAAAACTCATTTCTCGTTTAATAATTTAACAATATAATGTTTTACCAATCTCATATTTTCTATAAAATCATCTCATTTCCTTAATTTTTTATAGATATTTCTTATGGTTATTCTTTAGAGAAAAAAAATTCTAATGTTAACTATATAAGAAAATAAATTTATATTTTTAAAAATTAATCCTTTATTAAGATTTTTATAAAAGTTTTAGTTAATTCTATAATAGTATAAGTATCTATTATTTAGATAATCTTGTACATCCCATAAAATGACATTATGCTTTTATCTAGAAGTATTTGATTTTAACGTCAATATTTTAAACTATCCTTAATAATTAATAATAAAATAATATATAATTATAAAAGAAATAAAAATTTTAAATTAAAATCATAAATAAATAAATATATCTATTAATTATTTTCTCATAGAAATCAATACATAAATAAAAAAAATATAAAATAAGGAGTAAAACATAAATTTTTGTCAAGTCGAAATTATAAGAGTATTAAAATGTCAAACAAGCTAGTGATAAATTAATTTTTATTCAATAAATGATTTTTTTATCTATGCTAATAAATAATAATGAAATAGTTTTTTATTGTAATTTTATACAAATAACCTCTTTGAAAAAGTGAAGTTTTTTCCTCAAATCTACAATTTTCAAAATTAGTGTCAATATTTAATATAAATGTCAAAATAATATAATTGAGGTACAAATGATACAAAATTTCATTTTACTCCAATCTTAACTTTTGAAATGTATAAACTATACTATGAATCTATGTTATATATCTTGAATTTATAAGTAGGAAATATGTCTATGAATTATTTTCTCATAAAAATCAATACATAAATAAATAAATAAATAAATAAATAAATATATATATATATATATATATACACACACACACACATATATATATATATATAATAAGGAATAAAAGGTAAATTTTTGTCAAGTCCAAATTATAGGAGCATTAAAATGACAAACAAGCTGGTGATAAATTAATTTTTATTCAATAAATAATTTTTCATTTATGCCAATAATAATAATTAAATAGTTTTATTGTAATTTGATACAAATAACCTCTTTGAAAAAGTGAAGTTTTTTTCTCAAATCCATAATTTTCAAAATTAGTGTCAATATTTAATATAAATATCAAAATAATATAGTTGAGGTAAAAATGATACAAATTTCATTTTACTCCAATCTTAAAATATGAATTTCATTATTTACTTCTTTATAACTAAATATAAATATTTTATATTTTACTTGACAATTGGCTCAATATCCAAGATAAATAAATTAACTTACATAAAAGGATAGTTAGTCATGGTTGGTCATATATTTTGACCTACTAATGTTTTTATATGCATATTTCGAACAACCCTATTCATTATTTACACTTTTTACTTTATTCATTCTTTACGCTTATTACCAATTCTAATGGAAAATTGGTTTAATGTTTTAAATAATTTACAAAGTGGGTTTCTAAATATACTTATATATTGAATTGTAACTACAATAATAAAAGAACAAAACTTTATATTTTTCATTTCATCTATAACCATATAAAAAAAATATATCACACAAATGATATTAATTTAATTTTCTTTCTTTCATTTTTGCTAATTGAATTCCCTTAAAATAATAATATATAAAATTTAACAACTTTAATGATAGATATTATGATGTATAATCAAGATCTCACTCTCTTAAATATTGGTTAGGGTTGAATAATTGGTGGTAAGTTGATAAAAACTTTTATGAATTCATTAATAATAGGCCACAAACAACTCCTATTACATAACTCAAAACACAACAAAGTATTCATTCAAGAAAAGGTAAAAATCAAAAGCTCATAGAATATTTTTTTATATCTAATTAGTTAATAAGCAAGAAATTCTAAAAATAAATAAAATAAAAATATAAAGTGGTGATAACATACCTGATTTGTAGAGCACAATGGGACCACGACAACAAGCGAGCAATAGAAGCAGTACACGATCAGCAACAACAACAGTCCACAATCAGCAATAGTAGTAGTCCACAACAGTCCATGGTTAGCAACAACAGTAGTTGTGGTGATGGACAATGAATATGGTGATGGGCTTGAAATGATGGAGATGCTATTTAAGGAGAAACAAGATAGAGGATTTTTGTGGAGAGTTTAGGAAAACTTTTTATTCTGATTTCTTTTTTTTTTTTTTTCCATTTAATATTTTACAATATTACTTACCAATTCTTTAAATATTTTCCAATTCTGAAGTAAAAAAATTTGGGATAATTTTTATTTTTAATTTTTATTATTTTCAAATTTTTGAAGATTACTTTCTGAATACTTAATTAAATATTATTTAATTTTAAATAAGATAAATATAAAGAAATCAATTTCTACTAGTTTTATAGATATCCAGTGTTTTATATAAGAAGTAAAAATGTTATAAAAGATTAATTATTTAAAACTTTGATAATTGGTTTAAAGTTTCCAAGTATAAAACAACAAGTTTTGGGACAAGTTTTTATTTTGAGTTTTTATTCTTTTAAAAAATTTCAAGATTACTTAAAAAATACTTGATTAAATATTTTATATTTTAAATAAAATAAATATAAAGAAACCAATAAATATATGGTGTTTTAAAAAGAAAAAAAATGTTATAATAGATTATATTTATAATTATAATAATTACTAATATAGTTTATGAAAATATATTTTTTCTTTGAAATGATCCATAGCCTTTATATATCTCTAAAAAATATTAAGAATAAAATTAACAAAAGAAAAAAGAAGAAGAATAGAAGAAAATTATTATTAAAATGTTAATTATTATATGATAAATTTATATACATATTAAAGTAAATATAATATTATTAAAAAAGTACGATTTTTATTTTTTATTTTTATCTTATACATTTACAATTAGGATTAAATTTTATGTTTTTGTATGATGAAGACTGTTAGAAATATTAGGCTAATCCAAACTATGGTAATCACCCTAGAGGAGGGAGGGGGGGGGGGGGGGGGGGGGGGGGGGGGGGAGGGTAAATAGGGTGATGGTCTCTTTTTCCCAAATTTAAACTATGTAAAAATAAGAGACAATTATATGCAAATATATAATAAACAAAATAAACACAATTGCATATAATTTAAAAGAGTAAGGGAAGAGAGAGTGCAAACACAAGATTTATAGTGGTTCGGCGCAACCCGGCGTACATCCACTCTCCTCTAGCTTCAATCCCAAGCTTGAGGTTCCACTAATTCAAGGCTTCCAAACCAAGCCTTCAAGCAATACAATTGGATTATGGTTCCAATCCACCCTCTTGGACTTTTGGCTCCAAGCACCCTTTACACTTCTCAAGAGATACCACACTCTTGGAAAACTTCCTCTCAAAGATATACAAATAAAGATCTCACAAAATCCTAGTACAAAAGCTTTAAGCTCAAATGATACAAGAAACTAGGATTGAATGGTGCACTAATGATATGCAAGTTTTTGAACAATGGTGCACTCAAAAACACTCTTCTAAGGCTCAAATATATTCAAGAATGATTTAGGAAGGTTAAGCTCTTGAAACAATGAAGATTGGAGTTTTTTTATAGAAGAAAAAAGTCAAACTAGCCGTTTGGGGTTTGACCGGTCGAGCTGGGGGTCGACCGGTTGACTAGCCGTTAGCATTTAATGCTTGGCAGGTGACCGTTGGGCCTCGACCGGGTCTTGACCGGACCTCGATCGGACCTCGACCGGACTAGGTTCAACCTTGACCGGTTGAACAACCGTTCTGGAAGAAAGAGAAAATTTTTGCATTTTCGAACGGTCGACCGGGTACTGTTCATACCCCTCAACCGGTTGAGCTGGGGGTCAACTGGTTACTGTTCATACGGTTCAACCAGTTGAGCCATTTTTGGCTCAACACCCAACTTTTTCAACTTAAAACCTTTAAAACAAGTTTGGAAAATATTTGACACAAGGTTTTAATTGAAAACATGAAATCATCCAATTTTAAAAGGATTTAAAATGAATTAATTCTTGAATGATTTTGGTGCATAAGTAAAGAATGTAATGCATGAAAAAACCTAGTGCACCAACAACCTTACAAAGTGATCTTATGAAACTTGGGTCTTGAAAAGCACTTCTCTTTGAGGTGGTCTTCTTCTTCATGATTTCTCTTTGGCTTGATATGTCTTTGTAATTGTCACTTTGGAAATCATCTTGCCTAATCACACTTAAAATATAATCATTAGTTCTAAACAATGTTTTGTTATCATCAAAACCGAGATTAACCAAACCTTGGTTTCACAAAGACTTATACTATGGTTCTCATATGTTTTCATCCTTTTTTTGTTTTTTTTTCTCTTTTAATCTTATGCATTCAGAATTTTGATTTATTTTTATGCTTTCATAAGAAGACTAACAATGTTATGGTTGTACATGATAAATCTATTTTTATATTTTGTATAATCAATATAAACCAAGTTCGATTTTATATATATATATATATAAAGTAAAAGTTTAAAAAAATAAATGATTTTAATTTAAATTTATATTTATTTTATAATTATATATTATTTTATTATTAATTATTAAGGATGGTTTAAAATAATGACATTAAAATCAAATACTTCTAGATAAAAGCATAATGTCATTTTATGGGATTTACAAGATTACGTAAATAATAGATACTTATACTATTATAGAATTAACTAAAACTTTTATAAAAGTCTTTCTTTATAAAGGATTAATTTTTAAAAATATAAGTTTATTGTCTTATATAGTTAACATTAGAATTTTTTTCTCTCTAAAGAATAACCATAAGAAATATCTATAAAAAATTAAGGAAATGAGATGATTTTATAGAAAAGATGAGATTGGTAAAACATTATATTGTTAAATTATTAAAAGAGAAATGAGTTTTTTTTTTTATTTATCAACTTTAAGTCATATATAAATTTTTATATTTCTTTTTAAAAAAAATCAATTAGAAAATTAAGAAGAAAAAAAAAAGAATTGAAATAAATTATTATTAAAATGTCACTATCTTATATGAATTATAATAAAATATAATTGTAGACCCCTTTTGTGGAGGGGGGGAGGGGGGCGGAAGAGAGAGAGTGAGCTCTTCTTTGCATTTTCTTTTTTTTGAAAGAGAGGGATAGGCTTGAGGGTTAATGGGCTAGGGTTGCTAGTTTGGGCTTGGTGGAGATCATGGAGCCCAAAACCTTTTTTTTATTTAATGATGGACTTGGGCTTATGATAGAGATGGAGCCCAAAGCCCCATTGTTATTATTATTATGCTAGTTTGGGCTTGGTGGAGATGGATCCCAAAGCTTTTTTTTTTTTTAATGATGGACTTGAGCTTATGATAGAGATGGAGCCCAAGGCCCCATTGTTATTATTATTATGCTAGTTTGGGCTGGGTGGAGATGGAGCCCAGAGCTCTTTTTAATGTTGGACGTGAGCTTGGGCTTATGGATTGAGCTCTTTTAATGTTGGACGTGGGCTTGGGCTTATGGACTTGGGTTTATGATATCATCGTTATTAATTATTATTATTATTATTATTACTATTACTATTACTATTATTATTATTATTATATTTACTATTATTATTATTATTATTATTATTATTATTATTATTATTATTATTATTATTATTATTAACTATTATCATCATCATTATTATTATTATTATTACTACTATTACTATTATCATTATTATCATTATTGTTATTATTATTATTAACTATTATCATTATTATTATTATTACTATTATTATTATTATTATTATTATTATTATTATTATTAATTCAATTTCCCAAATCTTATTATTGTTGTTGTTATTATTATTATTATTATTATTAATTCAATTTCCCAAATCTTATTATTCTTATTAATATTATTATTATTATTATTATTATTAATTCAATTTCCCAAATCTTATTATTATTATTATTATTATTATTATTAATTCAACTGTCAAAATCTATATTTTCGCAATTTAATTTCTCAAAGTTCGTTTCTTATCATTACTATTATTATTAATTCAACTGTCAAAATCTATATTCTCGCAGTTTAATTTCTCAAAGTTCATTTCTTATCATTACTATTATTATTAATTCAACTTTCAAAATCTATGTTCTCGCAGTCCGATTTCTCAAAGTTCATTTCTTATCATTACTATTACTATTATCATTATTATTATATTTACTATTATTATTATTATTATTATTATTAACTATTATCACTATTATTATATTTACTATAACTATTATCATTATTATTATTATTACTATTACTAATATCATTATTACTATATTTACTATTATTATTATTATTATTATCATTATTATTATTATTATTATTATTATTATTATTATTAAATATTATCATTATTATTATATTTACTATAACTATTATCATTATTATTATTATTATTATTATTATTAACTATTATCATTATTATTATTATTACTATTATTATTATTATTATTATTATTATTATTAATTCAATTTCCCAAATCTTATTATTGTTGTTATTATTATTATTATTATTATTAATTCAATTTCCCAAATCTTATTATTATTATTATTATTATTATTATTATTAATTCAACTGTCAAAATCTATATTCTCGCAATTTAATTTCTCAAAGTTTGTTTCTTATCATTACTATTATTATTAATTCAACTGTCAAAATCTATATTCTCGCAGTTTAATTTCTCAAAGTTCATTTCTTATCATTACTATTATTATTAATTCAACTTTCAAAATCTATGTTCTCGCAGTCCGATTTCTCAAAGTTCATTTCTTATCATTACTATTATTATTAATTCAACTTTCAAAATCTATATTCTCGCAGTTTAATTTCTCAACATTCATTTCTTATCATTACTATTATTATTAATTCAACTTTCAAAATCTATATTCTCGCAGTTTAATTTCTCAAGGTTCATTTTTTATCATTACTATTATTATTAATTCAACTTTCAAAATCTATATTCTCGCAGTTTAATTTCTCAAAGTTCATTTCTTATAATTACTATTATTACGCATTCAACTTCCAAAATTCATATTCTCGCATATCAATTTCCTAAAGTTCATCTCTCATTTTCTTTGACAAATTTCAATTTAATTACCGAAGCTCTAATCTTTTAAAGTTAATTCCAAATACTCCAATTTTCAAATAAACTCCAATAATCTAGTTTTCACTCGAATAGTTTTAATCCCATTTCAGTTCCTAAATAATCTTCAGGTCTTCTTGATTTTACATAAGCAATAATGATTCCTTCATAATTCTAAAACACGGGATTTGTGAGATTAGTTCGTGGACAATAAATCGGGCTTTGGTGGGGGGGGAGGCCCTATGTTTGATCCCTATTGACTGTCAACTGTTGTGCTTAATATATTTTGCTTGATCTTCATTTTGCACTCCGATATGCATGAGCTATAATTTGTATTCGTTAATTGTGTACTAATCTCGTTTCTTGATAGCGCATTGTGACTCGTGGCCCAGGTATGCATACATTTTCGTTTTGATCATTCTCTATGCATGTTCCAATTTTCATATGTGCATGATTTGACTTAGGCATCCATTGACTTTCTTATTGATTGCCACGACGACTTCATCCTAACAGTAGAGACCCGACTTTAGGGACTTAGAGGGGTGCTACGGTCCGTACCGTACCTTCCTGATAAGTAACCTGACCCCCGAGCCCGATCAGGTTTTTCACAGACCACCTTTTCCAAAACAAGGAGTCACACTTAGGGTTTTCTTTCTTATTTTGTTTACCCTTTTAAATATAAAACAAAAATAAGTGGCGACTCCAAGTTATTTTTAATCAACAAATCAATTTTTCAAATAAAAATCGAGCTCGCCATTGAGTGGGAAATGCATGAGCCGAAATGCGAGGTCCACAAAATGGCGACTCCACTGGGGATTTTTTTTTTTTTTAGAGGGTCAAGCTTGAACTTAGAGTGAAGCAAACGTGGCATTCAATGAGTCAATCAGTGAGTACCTGTCTCTTAATTGCACATTTGGGGTTTTTGATGCATGCTTGGATATTGCGTTGTGACATTGATATGATTTATTATCTTGATTAGGGCTTCGGATGTCGCTTTTTTTCTTTTGCTTGGTATAGCGATTCTGTTTCTTCCTGATTATTTTGCTCACTTCATATGAGTAGACTCACTATTATACGTCGTTTGACTTGTTGTGTTGTTTTCTCTGGCTTGCATATTATCTTGATCGTCTTTTGAGCATGATGTTTGTATCATTATTCGTCCTGATAGTCATAGCTTTTTGCGTGGACATGAGTGATATATCCTGTATTTTGCTTGATTGTATGTTGCATGACTACCCTTCTTCTGCATGATTGCATGTTGCTTGTCTATGTGGGCTGCACATCTATCCCCTTATCTCCAACTCTCTTAGTTTCGGTCATTCTTTTCATCCCGGTTGTCACTATTGCAAGTGTGAGACCTTCTATGTGCTTGCTCTTTGACCGAGCTAGAGATTAGGAGTAAGGTCTAGTGACGGGCTATATTAATGCACGGGAGAATTTTGGAGGAGAGCGACACTTTGATGTCGATTGGAGTCCGATCATTGAAGACCTGTATAGCCCGGAGCTAGGTTTCATGGATATTTATGTAGCCAGTATGTTTCCTTTCTCGTTTTAGCTTCTTAGGGTTATCGGATGCACCCACACCGTTCACTGTGCACTCTAGTTGACCATTGAGCGTTGAGAGTTTGAGAGGTTTAACCATAGGAAACCCCCTGGGATGTCGAGGTAGTGCATGTGTGGAGGTGATGACCACCTTGCATGGAAGCGCCCCGTCTCTTCGGAGGTGTGCAGAGGGTTGTGTACCATCGGAGGGTACGATTGCTTCTGCTAGGGATCTTTTAAAGTCCACCTATCTCCTTTTAGAGCCGCCTTGACCTTGTAGGTTGAGCCTTAGACATTTCAATTAGAATTTTCCTTCTCGAACACGTGGGTGCATCTGTGGGCCTTTAGAGCGGGTTCAGTAGTGATAGGTTTAGTTACCTTCGCAGTAGTCTCTTATATATCTGTTCAGGATTGGATATCAGTTTGATTGCTTCCAGGCTACCTTTTGACACATTTGATAGACATTCTTTGTGAAGTTTCCCTTACCCCGCATCTTATCTAGTATTTCCACTGTTGTAGGAGTATCGATACGTTCAGTCTGGGTTCGACTTCTTGGATCAGAGTTGGGGGTAGATTGATCAGGGTATCGGACTAGTTAGACCAGAGATCAGATCAGAGGGATATGGATTCACAGATAGTTACCGTCGATCAGTTTGCTAAGGCCATGGCTTCGATTCAGGAGGCTATAGCTAGCCTCGGCCGGAGGATAGATGGGCAGCAGGCCCAATAGGTCTCGCCTCAGGACGGCGCCCAGTATGACCCTACAGTGCCACCACCCCCTCCACCTAGTCAGTCAGCACCACAAGCCATGTCGTTCACTCTGCATAGTTAGACCGAGGTTGCCCCACCTCTCGTCACCGCGCCTACCCCGACCTCAGAGGACCTGCATGCACGCATGGATAGACTTGAGAGCAGAGGTTGAGGTAGTTGAGGACTTCAGACAGAGCCATTACTTGGAAGGATCTTGATGGAGCACCAATGGCCAGTTTACCGGCCAGGTTCAGGATGCTAGAGATCGAGCGATACACGGGGATTGGGTGCCCCCGCATCCATTTGAGGCTTTATAGTACGATCATGAGGGCTCATGGATTGGACGAGGCTCAGATGATTATGCTTTTCCCCATGTCCTTGAGTGGCGTTGCACAGTGTTGGTTTGCTTCTTTGGATGTATCACGTCGTCGGACTTGGGATGATCTGACCCAAGAGTTCTTGAGACAGTATGCATTCAATACTGTCGTCGACGTATCGAGGAGGGAGCTCGAGGATCTTAGGCAGAGATCAGACGAGTCAGTTTCTTCATTCATTTCCCGCTAGCGCGGGAAGATTGCTGAGATCATTGATAGGCCTTCAGAGAGAGATCAGATATAGATGGTCTTGAGGAGTTTATAGCCCAGGATCGCTAGGCACGTAGTCGGGGTACCGTTTCTAGGTTTTGGCTCATTGATCCTGGCTTTATACGATGTCGAGGACGGCATCTTGAGAGGATTGTGGACGGATTCTTCTCCTAATGATATTAAGGGGAAGAAGCCCTTTATAGGACAGAGGTCAGCGGATGTGAGCGCCATTGTTTCTTCCAGTCAAAGGCCTCTCAGGCGCCATCAACCGATTCCACAGCTTTTTGAGCCTCATTCTTCCTATGCACCTCATCAGTACAGGACACAGGCACCTCGTCCAGCTTATGATCAGACACACATGCCGCAGACTTTGGCATTGCCTTATTATGCCTCCCAGGGCATTGAGAGACCCCCGGTTTCCTACACGGCCACAGGACAGCCATGCTATGCTGCTCAGTTCATTGCGAGACCTGTAGCGTCTTATCCCCGATCTAGAGCTTAGCAAACTCCTCCTCCATTTGCTCTAAGGACACATAGGCAGTTCTCGCAGTTAGGCATGCCGTTGGGCCAGGCTCTTCGGAAGCTTACAGAGGCAGGGTTGTTGACTGCTCTCGCTCCTAGACCGCCACCTCAGCCCATTCCACCTCAGTTCAGGATGGATTTGCACTGTGCATACCATCAAGGGCCTGGACACGAGACCGATCGATGCACCGCTTTGAGGCATGTCGTCCAGGATTTGATTGACCAGGGTTTGGTACACTTGGGTTAGCTGAGTGTGACCACGAACCCGGTACTTGCCCACACCACACATGCAGTCCCTCCACCAGCCGATGACATTCATTTCTTAGACTTTGATGAGATCGATGACCACATCCACATGTTGAGTGATGACGATTCAGACCTAGAGCCCATCATGCCAGATGTGATTTATGAGATGAGTGGGGTGACTCTAGGTTCTCGGATGCCTGCTCCATTCTGATTAGTTCCCGAGACGGCATCGATGCAGGCTGCCACTGTTGAGCCATTGATTTTGCCACATTACAGTGTCTGGACACCTTTCATCTTGATCCCGGATGTTGAGGAGGTTCAGGCTCCGCACGTTGATGATCCTTAGACTTTAGATGTTCAGTATATTCTCTAAGGAGGTAGAGTGATGTGACAGCCACCTCCCGCGGCAGCTAGGCCAGTTGAGGGTATATCTACTCCCGAGAAGGTCAAAGTAGAGGACGATGAGATCTTGAGACAGCTACAGAGCACTCAGGCTCGTATTTCCATCTGAAGCCTGTTGGCATCCTCGAGCACTCATCGTGATGCTTTGATTCGAGCTTTGAGCCAGATCAGGGTCGAGACTACCACCTCCCCCGAGGGGTTGATTCATATGATGACGGCCGGTCGAGCCACATGCATTGTATTCTCCGATGACGACCTACCACCGGAGGGCTTGAATCACACGCGTCCACTCTACATATCTGTCGGTTGTTCAGGCCGCCGAGTCCCATCTGTCCTTCTGGACAATGGCTCGGCCTTGAACGTCTGTCCCTTGGCCACTGCCATTGCTCTCAGATACGCTCTTTCTAACTTTGGTCCCTCCACTCAGACCGTTCGCGCGTATGATAGCAGTCGGAGAGAGGTCATGGGTACATTGGAGATCGAGCTATTGATTGGTCTAGCCACTTTTGTCGCCGTGTTTCAGGTTTTGAGGATTCCTACATCTTTTAACCTGCTTCTAGGCTGACCATGGATCCATAGAGCCGGAGCCATTCCTTCTTCCCTTCATTAGAAGGTGAAGTTTATTCATGATGGTCGGGTCGTCGTGGTGCAGTCTGTAGGGAATATGTTCATTTCGACCGAGCCCGTACTCGAGATTAGTCACGCTGATGATGATCTTTTTCTGACCGGATTCACATTTGATGAGGTGCAGACCCTGGAGATGGAGGATTTATGCCGAGATTTTGTAGCCATGTCCTTCGACCAGTACAACAGCACGGTAGTGCTCGATATTATGCGGAACATGTCTTATCTTCCCGGTATGGGGTTAGGGCGGCGTCAGCACGGGCCTAGTGAGTTCATGGCCTTTCCGGACCGCGATGTACCATTCGGGCTCGGATTCATTCCCATTGAGGCCGATTATCGTTATATGGCGCGATTACGCAGGGAGAGGGTGAGGGCTCGCTTGACTCATACGCCATTTTATTATCCTATTCGCCCATACACCATGAGCCTAGCTGATTACTTCATAAGGGCATCAGAGCCATGTGCACCATCTAATGGGATCATCGGAGGACTTAGCACCACCCAGGAGGCCGAGCTTCAGCTCCTCGTCCAGCAGTTACAATTGAGTGATGGAGCCCCTGGCCCTTCGACTTCTGCGTTGATTGCTCTTCCCTTCCCCGATCGCATGAGCCTTTTGACGCTTTGCTTCCCGGATGAGATCGATGAGCACGGGATTTTTTCCGAGATCGGAGACGTAGTGGATGGAGTCGTGCCACGTGACGAGTACGTTGATGAGATGCTCACGATGAGCTTGAGCCAGACTGAGGAGATAGCCCCGCCGGAGCTCGCTTCACCATTTGATCTTTTCGGGGTGTCCATCCTCAAGATCGCTGAGGAGATCCAGGTTGCCCCCACTCCAGAGGTCGTCGAGGATGTTATAGTTACTGTTGGTTTATTTGATGGCCCTACTAGCCTAGTTGAGGGAGTGTCTGACTTTGTAGACCCGCCTCTTTCCTTCGATGCTTTATCGGGATTTGTCTCCCGTTATGACTATGTTTCTAACTTTTCATCTATGGATTTGAGCACCTTTGAGTATTTGCCTGTCTCTCATGTTATTGATTTATCTGCACCATCTTCACCCACATCACAGATTTTTGACATTGATGATGAGATTGCACAACACGATTCAGACGATGACTCATCTTCTGTTTCCGATTCGGATCCCGTTGATCGGAGGGACACAGAGATTGTTGATTTCGGCATAGCAGATTAGCCTAGGGAGTTGAGGATCGGGTCAGATCTATCTATAGATGAGAGAGATATCCTCATCCAGCTGCTCAGAGCATACTTGGACATTTTTGCATGGTCCTATGAGGACATGCCGGGCCTTGATCCATCTATCGTCCAGAATCGTTTGCCACTTCTGCCCCATGACAGATCGGTTAAGCAGAAGTTGAGGCGATTGCATCCTCGCTGGAGCTTGCAAGTGAAGAAGGAGATCCAGAAGCAGCTCAGTGTAGGATTTTTGTCGGTGGTCGAGTACCTGGAGTGGCTGGCCAATGTCGTCCCTGTTCCCAAAAAGGACGGCAAGGTGAGAGTCTGTGTTGATTTCTGAGATCTCAACAAGGCCAGTCCTAAGGATGATTTTCCCCTTCCACACATCGACATGCTAGTTGACAGTACAACAGGTCATTCGATGTTGTCC
The DNA here is from genome assembly GCF_004353265.1 of Vitis riparia. Taxonomy (NCBI): domain Eukaryota; kingdom Viridiplantae; phylum Streptophyta; class Magnoliopsida; order Vitales; family Vitaceae; genus Vitis; species Vitis riparia. The sequence continues at coordinate 15,122,211 of NC_048449.1, read as the reverse complement.
TTTATGGATGGATTTTTCGGGTACAGTCAGGTCCTGATGGCTCCAGAGGACATGGAGAAGACGTCCTTCATTACCGAGTGGGGTACTTATTGCTACAGAGTCATGCCATTCGGATTGAAGAACGCAGAAGCCACCTATCAGAGAGCGGTGACCACCCTCTTCCATGACATGATGCATCGGGATGTCGAGGTTTATGTAGACGACATGATAGTGAAATCCCGAGATAGACCAGATCACTTGGCAGCTCTAGAGAGGTTCTTTGAGAGGATTCGACAGTTCAAGTTGAGATTGAATCCCAAGAAGTGCACTTTCGGAGTGACTTCTGGGAAACTCTTAGGGTATATGGTCAGTGAGAGAGGCATAGAGGTAGATCCAGATAAGATCAGAGCCATCTTGGATATGCCTGCACCGAGGACAGAGAGATAGGTCAGAGGCTTCTTGGGTAGACTTCAGTACATCAGCAGATTCATCGCCAGATTGACAGACATCTGTGAGCCCATTTTTCAGCTCTTAAGGAAGAGTCAACCTACTATTTTGGATGATCAGTGTCAGCGCGCATTCGAGAGGATCCGAGAGTACTTGTTGTCACTCCCAGTCTTGGCGCCTCCTACACCAGGCCGTCCTTTACTCCTATACCTATCTGTCTCAGACGTGGTTTCGAGATGCATGTTGGCTTAGCTCGATGACTCAGGCAAGGATCGAGCCATTTATTAAGTAAGAGGATGCTAGACTATGAGGCGAGGTATGTTATGATTGAGTGCTATTGTTTGGCTTTGGTTTGGGCCACTTGACGATTGAGACATTACATGACCGAGTATTCAATGCATTTGATATCCTGTCTAGACCCTCTGAGATATTTGTTTGACAGGCCCACCCTGGTTGGTCGCCTCATGAGATGCTTGGTGCTTCTGACTGAGTTTGACATCCATTATGTCACTCAGAAGTCCGTCAGAGGGAGCGTTGTCACTGATCACCTAGCATCCTTACCAGTTTCTGATGGCAGGGCCATTGATGACGACTTTCCAGACGAGGATGTCGCCGTTGTGACTAGTCTGTCACGTTGGCGCATGTACTTTGATGGTGCAGCCAACCATTCTGGATACGGGATAGGCGTCCTATTGATATCCCCTCATGGTGATCATATTCCCAAATCTATTCGTTTGACATTCTAGGATCGACATCCTCCCACGAACAACATTGTTGAGTATGAGGCTTGTATCTTGGGATTAGAGACAGCCCTCGAGCTCGGGATTAGACAGATGGAGGTGTTTGGTGACTCTAATCTGGTATTGAGGCAGATTCAGGGCGAGTGGAAGACTAGAGATGTGAAGCTTAGGCCCTATCATGCATATTTGGAGCTACTGGTTGGGAGATTTGGTGATTTGAGATATACCCATCTGCCTAGAGCGCAGAACCAGTTTGATGACGCCTTAGCTACTCTAGCTTCCATGATTGACATTCTTGTTGATGCCATTGTTCGCCCATTGTTGATCGAGTCGAGATCTGCTCCCGTGTACTGTTGTTTGATTGAGGATACGGAGATAGACGATGGTCTGCCTTGGTATCATGACATATATCACTTTATGAGACTTGGCGTATATCCTGAGGCCGCCACGACCAAGGATAAGAGAGCACTGAGACAGTTAGCCGCCCGATTCATGATTTGTGGCGAAACATTTTATAGACGATCAACTGACGAGATGCTATTATTGTGCTTGGACCGTGCCTCTGCCGATCGAGTGATGAGAGAGGTTCATGCGGGAGTCTGCGGACCACATATGGGAGGGCATATGTTGGCCCGTAAGATCATGAGGACTGGTTACTTCTGGTTGACCATGGAGACGGATTGCTGCCAGTTTGTTTAGAGATGTCCCGAGTGTCAGATACACGGAGATCTCATTCACGTGCCGCCCTCCGAGCTGCATGCACTGACTTCACCATGGCCATTTTTCGTATGGGGTATTGATATCATCGGGAAGATTTCACCGAAATCTTCCAATGGTCATGAGTTCATCCTGGTTGCCATTGATTACTTCACCAAAGTGGGTGGAGGCCGCTTCATATGCGAGATTGACATCATCTAGAGTTGCTAGTTTCATTAGATCACACATTATCTATCGCTATGGAGTCCCTCATGAGTTGATTTCGGATAGAGGGGTACATTTTAGGGCAGAGGTGGACACCTTGGTGCAGCAATATAGCATCCGACATAATAGGTCGTCTGCATACAGGCCGCAGACGAACAGGGCAGTAGAGGCCGCGAATAAGAATATCAAGAGGATATTATAGAGGATGGTCGAGACTTCTCGGGATTGGTTAGAGAAGCTCTCATTTGCATTGTGGGCTTATCGGACTTCTTTTCGCACCTCTACAGGCGCCACACCCTACTCATTGGTATATGGCATGGAAGCGGTGCTACCCGTTGAGATTGAGATGGGTTCGTTGAGAGTAGCACTAGAGCAGCGGATCCCCGAGGCAGATTGGGCTCAGGCTCGATTTGATCAGCTAAATCTCCTAGATGAGAGGAGATTGAGAGCAGCAGACCATGTTCGTGCGTATCAGAGGAAGATGGCCCGCGATTTCAAAAAGCGGGTTAAGCCCAGACCATTACGAATAGGTGACTTGGTTCTGAAAGTCATCAGGGGATTGATTAGAGATCCTAGAGGGAAGTTCAGACCCAACTGGAAGGGACCTTATTTCATCAGGGAGTTGACCCTAGAGGGCGCTGCATGTTTGATGGATTTAGATGGAAACCGATTCTCAGAGTCGACCAATGTGGATCAGCTAAAGAGGTACTATGTTTGAGACCATGGTCGTAGGATGGGTGGTCATCATTTTCGGTTAGCCATTACCTTGTTATTCCCTTTTGATACATAGTCCGTTGCTAGCCCATTGAGCCTCACATGCGCATTATAGCCTTTCTTTCTTATCGCCTTGCTCACATTTTCACACCGAGATAGGGGCCCTTTAATGTATGCATGCATTGCTTGGGGGTTTCATGAGCCTTGGACCTAGGGGCATGTTTTTTCACATTATCTTTTCTTATCACTACACCTCTGCACTTTCATCTCATCTTGTTGGTTGTGCTCCTCTCTTCTTCCTTATCCTATCTACTACTTGTTTGTTTCATATTTCTCTTCACCATGAGTGGTGATCCTCCTCAGTTCATCACATGGAGGATAGTCACATCATTTCCACCATCTATCTCGCAGACACTGGTTTAGAGATCCTTAGTTTGAGAAGGTCATCTCGTCAGAGAGAGTTTGTTTGTTACCTTAGCACTTGGGAGTGTGTCTATTTTTTATTGATGATTTGGGGTTCATTTGTTCATGTTCAGGGTATGCGTATTTGTATATATGTAAAAAAGAAAAGAAAAGAAAATAAATAAATAAATAAATAAAATAGCGCATGTGTTTCACTATCGTTTTTATCGTTGCTTGTGATTCATCTCATTCCCTTCACATCTTATTCTCTCCTTACAACAACCCATCCCGGGTTCGATGCTCACTTCGCATCATCATTACACATATCACTATCAATTCATTTTGCTTCATTTGTCTCCTTATCGACATCATATTCACGTTAGGCATCCTTAGGTCCATGGCTCATGGGATTCACTATACATGTTGCATTTCATATATGAGGGCATGGTTTTCTGATCATCGGGTATTTAGGCCTAGTTTCCTTTCGTTTCTATTACCCTATCGCCTTAGCCTACATTACGTCCCGTGTTTTAAGACCACCCTAAGGCCATGGGATCAGATGTCGTCTTTGACAACCTCTACTTGGGCAGGTGTTTGAGATCTGGTTAACATTTAGATATCGTCATGCTTCTTCTTCTGTGAGTCGCCTCTTTGATGTGTAAGACCAATTCAGTTGTGTTCGGATTATCGGGATCGTGAGTCTAACGATGATTGATTTGGTGTCACCTGATTTTTGACCTATCGTACCTCTGGTGCCACACTGGGGCATATCCCATTTCATTTGGAGGTTTATGGATCCTCACGGACTTGCACAATCATCATCACTTACTAGATGCTCACTGAGACGTGGACATGATCGTTACTTTACGGAGCCTCCCGAGATCCATCCAGCTAGGTCCGCATTTCTCGATACTTGGATGCCATCATGCCTCTCCATCTGGGAGGTACATCTTGGATATATGTGCATGATTCAGTTATGGATTCGGACGACTAGTGTTACATGTTCGATGATAGATGATTTCATGTCGCTCGATTTCTGACCTGTCGTGCATCCGATGCCCATACTGGGGCATATTTCCATTTTGGATGAGATTTACGGATCTTCACGGAGGTCACGTGCTCGACGATAGATGATTTCATGTCATTTGTTCTTCGGACCTATCGTGCACCCGATGTCATACTGGGGCATATTTCCATTTCGGATGAGATTTACGGATCTTCACGGAGATCACGTGCTCGACGATAGATGATTTCATGTCATTTGTTCTTCGGACCTATCGTGCACCCGATGCCATACTGGGGCATATTTTCGTTTTGGATGAGATTTACGGATTTTCACGGAGGTCACGTGCTCGACGATAGATGATTTCATGTCACTTTTTTTTCTGACCCGTCCCACATCCGATGCCATACTGGGGCATATTTCCGTTTTGGGTGAGATTTACGGATCTTCGTGGAGGTCACGTGCTCGACGATAGATGATTTCATGTCATTTGTTCTTCGGACCTATCATGCACCCGATGTCATACTGGGGCATATTACCGTTCTAGATGAGATTTACAGATCTTTGTGGAGTTGCGCGCTTATCCCCATTTGCGAGACATACATCGGGACGATGATCTATTCACTATCTTTACGATGATTCCTCAGTGGAGCCTCTCGGGAGTTGCCCAGTTAGGCCTGCTTCTTGACACTTAGATGTCATCAGGCTTTCCACCCGGGAGACGCCCCTTTGTTCTATGGGTCTGATTTAGTTATAGACATGGATGACTTGGATCGCGCATTCGATGATGGATGATTTGAGCTCATTTGATTTTCCTGACCTGTCATGTTTTTTATGCCATACTGGGGCATATTCCTCATTTTGGTTGGGATTTGTAGATTCCCCACAGATTTGCATGATCATCCCCGGTTATGAGATACACATCGGATTGATGATTCGATTTCATTGTGTCCTGATACTCTGTTGAGCCTCTCTAGAGCCTTTCATCCAGATTCACGTTTTCTGATATAGTCGTGATTCCTGGATAGAGTTATCTCAAGCGCGTGGATTCCCGCATCCCCATTTTAGCGGGATACATGTTAGATCCTTTGTACGTCCCCATGGAGTTATCCTTGAGCCATTAGGATAGATTAGGTACATCTGATACCATACTGGGGCGTATTCTCCTCATTTAGCTATGGAGGTGATCATTCCCTCACGGGTCTGTTATAGTTTTCATTACTCGGTCGAGAGATATTGCATTTGCTTCATTGGTCACTATTCCTGTGCTTTTCGTCGAGATGAGCTTTCAGTGGAGCACGATGTTCGGGTTTGGATTACCCCATTGGCCAGGACTATTCAGTAGATGGTTATGTTGAGATCATGGTGTGTCTCTTACGAGACTACTCCCTGAGACTATCGGATTATCCGTTCAAGACGACGATGGGTCCTTCAGGTAGAGCATTATGAGTTAGAGGAGTTCGGCTCATTACGACACTCTAGCAGACCTCGTGATTTCTTTGGACAGGTTCTGAGACTGTGTTCACCGTCGACCTAATCATTCTGACTAGCTAGCAGAGCATCTTTCGGGGCTCATAGAGTCTCTTTCAGACCCTTCCAGCGGATTAAGATTTGTAGCGGCATGCCACATTGGGGCATATTTCCCTCTCATCATTTCCTTGTAGTTCGGCATTCAGAGCCATCATCATCACTTCCTAGTTTGACGTTCAGAGTCACATTCTCGGTTTCGGCATTCAGAGCCATCATCAGTTTTCAGTTTTGGCGTTCAGAGCCATCACTGTCGCATTCTCGGTTTCGGTGTTCAAAGTCGTCATCACTTCCCAGATTGACGCTTAGTCACATTTTCAGTTTTGGCGTTCAGAGCCATCATTGTCGCATTATCGGTTTCGGCAATCAGAGCCATCATCACTTCCTAGTTTGATGTTCCGATTTGCGTTCTCGATTTCGACGATCAGAGTCATCGTTATCACTTCTCAGTATCGGCGTTCAGAGCCATCCTCATCACATTTTTAGTTTTGGTGTTCAAAGCCATTGCCTATTTTCGCTTCAGTGTTCAGAGTCGTGTTTTGTTTCTGCTTGGCATTCAGAGCCATTGCCTATTTTCGCTTTGGCGTTCAAAGCCATGTTTTGTTTCTGTTTGGCGTTCAGAGCCATGCTTCGTTCGTTTGGCATTTAGAGTCATCGTTATCACTTCTCCGTATCGGCGTTCAGAGCCATCCTCATCACATTTTCAGTTTTGGCATTTAGAGCCATCATTATCGCGTTCATCGGTTTCGGCGTTCAGAGCCGTGTTTTGTTTCTGTTTGGCGTTCAGAGCCATGTTTCGTTCGTTCGACGTTTAGAGTCATCGTTATCACTTCTCAGTATCGGCGTCCAGAGCCATCCTCATCACATTTTCAGTTTTGGCGTCCAGAGCCATCATTATCACGTTCCTCGGTTTCGGCGTTTAGAGCCATCATCCTCTCTTTTCAATTTTGGCGTTCAGAGCCATCCTCATCCTTTTTTCAGTTTGACGTTCAAAGCCATCATCGTCGCGTTTCTCGGTTTCGATAATCAAAGCTGTCATCACTTGCTAGTTTGACGTTCCGATTTGCGTTCCCGATTTCGACATTCAGAGCCATCTCTCTAGTTTTGGTATTCAGAGCCATTATCCCTTTCCAACTTGGCATTCAGAGCCACCGTGTCTTCTCGTTTACGATGTTCAGAGTCATCTTTCTCAGCATGACATTCCTAGTTACCAGTTTAGCTGGGCATGCAGAGCTTTTGTTTAAGATTGGCATTCATCGATGATTCTTTTGGTTTGGCGTTCAGAGCCGTCGTTTCGTTTCGGCGTCCGGAGGCGTTGTTGTTTCATTTTGGCTTTCAAAGTAGTTGATCATTTCTCAGTATTAGCGTTCAGAGCCACCGTTCATTTGCGATTTACGACATTATGAGTCATCAGAGCCACCATCATTTCTCAGTTTCGACGTTTGGAGTCGTCATCGTGTTTTCAGTTCGACGTTCAGGGTCACCTTTTCAGTTTTGGCGTTCAGAGCCATCAGTGTCACGTTTCTCGGTTTCAGTGTTCAGAGCCATCATCGCATCTTCGTTCGGCGTTCAGAGCCATCACTCATCAGTATCAGTGGTCAGAGCTATCCTCGTCGCATTCTCAATTTCGGCGTGCAGAGCCACCATCGTTTCTTAGTTTGACATTCAGAGTCGCTTTCCTGGTTTCGGTGTTCAGAGCCATCACTCATCAGTATCAGTGTTCAGAGCTATCCTCGTCGTATTTTCAGTTTCGGCGTTTAGAACCATTATTACTCCTCAGTTTGACGTTCAGAGTCGTATTCTCGTTTGGCGTTCAGAGCCATTACATCATTCATTCCGACGTTCGGAGCCATGTTTTGCTTCGTTTGGCTTTCAGAGCCCTTGTCCACTTCGATTCGGAGTTCAGAGCCATTGCATATCATTCGTTTCAGCATTCAGAGCCATGTTTTGCTTTGTTTGGCTTTCAGAGCCCTTGTCCACTTCGATTCGGAGTTCAAAGCCATTGCATATCATTCGTTTCAGCATCCAAAGCCATGTTTCGCTTCATTCGGCGTCCAGAGCCTCATCTTCGGGCGACATTCAGGTCCACATCTTCATTTGGCGTTCGAAGCCATATCCTCATTCGGTGTTCAGAGCCATTATTTGTTTCTTTTATTATTTATTTAGAGTTCTGAGTCGTGGTTTTGGTTCGGCACTCAGGGTCCTCATGTCTATCTTTCGTTTGATTCATCACCATTTTCCTCCTTTCTGGCGTTCAAAGCCATTGGGCACACCCCTTCAGGCCTTTTGAGCCATTTCTTTTCTTTTCTTTAATTTTAACATTTAGAGCCACTGTTATGTTTGACGTTTACCGCCCTTACCATATTTTTCCTTTAGTTTGGCGTTCAGAGCCGTTTTTTTTTTCATACCCATTCATGCATTGTGAGTCATCATCTTTCTTAGTTTTGGCGTTCAAAACCATTGTTCTGTTTAGCATTCAGTTCCACCGTCGTTCGTTAGTTTGACGTTCAGAGCCATTGTACATATTCATTCGAGGACCTTGAGTCACCATCTTTCCATGACTTGACGGTCAGAGTCATTTCTCCTCGACTATATCATTCAGGGTCACAGTCCCTGGCATTCATATTCGCTGGCATTACACATCTTACCTTCAGGGGTTAGCATCTATCCTCGTTTTCCTCACCGTGTTATCCTGTGCTCGTTGCTTATCCGTCATTGCTCTTCCAGATTTCTCTCCTCATTGCTCATGACGTAGTCCTTTGAGTTTACGACGCATACTTCGGTCATGTTGTTGGGCGCCCTTCACTTGGCACTTCCATGTAGTTCTCTTAGGGCAGTCTCCTCGAGACATATTCGTTCTTGTACTCCAAGTCATCTTTGGAGAAGTCTTAGAGAGAGTTTGGGTCTTTGGTGCGGTTTCAGAGGCACTTTGAGAGATCCACTCTCCTTTTAGGATTTTAAGACTCTTTCGGTACCCATGATGGCTCGGATGAGTTTTCTGTTCTACGTGTATACCTTTAGGGGTCTCTCTTTTTCTTCGATAGAGTTCACTTCGTTACACTCATTACTCACACTTGCTTTTCACTCCAATGTTCACATTCCTTACACTCGTGAGCTCTACCGAAGAGGGGCATATTTGTATACCCCTTTTGTGGAGAGGGAGGGGGCCGGAAGAGAGAGGGTGAGCTCTTCTTTGCATTTTCTTTTTTTTGAAAGAGAGGGGGGCCCTTTTTCTCCAAAAAGACGGGCTGCATGGGCATGGCAGGGGCCATGCTGGTGATGAAGAAAACCATGCTTGCTGATGCATGAATAGAAAGGCAGGTGGTGGCTTGCTGAAAAAGGGAAAAAAGATAGGAGAGATTTTGGGTTTTTTTTGGGGGGGATTTTCTGGAGGTTTTCGGCAGGGAGAGAGAGAACCAGAGGGGGAGCTAGCTTGGGAGAGAAAGCTGGCTATTGGGAAGCTTTCACGAGTTCCAGGTGAGTCCCTTTCGATTTTAATACGTTTCTTTCTCTCGGTATCTGGCATCATTTCTTTGTTGACCCATGGGTAATATTTTAGCGATCTTGTTGTGGACATCTCGGATTATTTGGTTTTGAGTTTGAATGTAGTAGGCTGCATGTACACGTCCCGTCTTTGTTTTCTCCTGTAAATAGTTGGCCCTTCATTTTAGTTTGTTTAATGCTTGAGGGTTGTATCGAGTTTGTTCATCCTATTTGAGCCTTTGATGAGTTTTGTGAGGTTCTACAAAGATCTCCAAGCCATCGCCGGCACTCGTAGCGATGACCCCCACACCTCCGGCGTCGCGGGCGGTCCTAGCTCCGGCAGCCATGGCGCCCTTGCTGGGGAGCTCCTTATTGAAGACAATGCCCAGGTAGGGCTTTTAATCTTGATAGGCTTGAGGGTTAATGGGCTAGGGTTGCTAGTTTGGGCTTGGTGGAGATGGAGCCCAAAGCCTTTTTTTTTTTTAATGATGGACTTGGGCTTATGATAGAGATGGAGCACAAAGCCCCATTGTTATTATTATTATGCTAGTTTGGGCTTAGTGGAGATGGAGCCCAAAGCTTTTTTTTTTTTTTAATGATGGACTTGGGCTTATGATAGAGATGGAGCCCAAGGCCCCATTGTTATTATTATTATGATAGTTTAGGCTGGGTGGAGATGGAGCCCAGAGCTCTTTTTAATGTTGGATGTGAGCTTGGGCTTATGGATTGAGCTCTTTTTAATGTTGGACGTGGGCTTGGGCTTATGGATTGAGCTCTTTTAATGTTGGACGTGAGCTTGGGCTTATGGACTTGGGTTTATGATATCATCATTATTAATTATTATTATTATTATTATTATTAAGTATTATCATTATTATTATTATTACTATTACTATTATTATTATTATTATATTTACTATTATTATTATTATTATTATTATTATTATTAACTATTATCATTATTATTATTATTATTACTATTACTATTACTATTATCATTATTATTATATTTACTATTATTATTATTATTATTATTATTATTATTATTATTAACCATTATCATTATTATTATATTTACTATAACTATTATCATTATTATTATTATTACTATTACTATTATCATTATTATTATATTTACTATTATTATTATTATTATTATTATTAACCATTATCATTATTATTATATTTACTATAACTATTATCATTATTATTATTATTATTATTAACTATTATCATTATTATTATTATTACTATTATTATTATTATTATTATTAATTCAACTGTCAAAATCTATATTCTCGCAGTTTAATTTCTCAAAGTTCATTTCTTATCATTGTTATTATTATTAATTCAACTTTCAAAATCTATATTCTCACAGTCCAATTTCTCAAAGTGCATTTCTTATAATTACTATTATTACGCATTCAACTTCCAAAATCCATATTCTCACATATCAATTTCCTAAAGTTCATCTCTCATTTTCTTTGACAAATTTCAATTTAATTACCAAAGCTCTAATCTTTTAAAGTTAATTCCAAATACTCCAATTTTCAAATAAACTCCAATAATTCAGTTTTCACTCGAATAGTTTTAATCCCATTTCAGTTCCTAAATAATCTTCTGGTCTTCTTGATTTTACATAAGCAATAATGATTCCTTCATAATTCTAAAACACGAGATTTGTGAGATTAGTTCGTGGACAATAAATCGGGCTTTGGTGGGGAGGAGGCCCTATGTTTGATCCCTATTGACTGTCAACTGTTGTGCTTAATATATTTTGCTTGATCTTCATTTTGCACTCCGATATGCATGAGCTATAATTTGTATTCGTTAATTGTGTACTAATCTCGTTTCTTGATAGCGCATTGTGACTCGTGGCCCAGGTATGCATACATTTTCGTTTTGATCATTCTCTATGCATGTTCTGATTTTCATATGTGCATGATTTGAATTAGGCATCCATTGACTTTCTTATTGATTGCCACAACGGCTTCATCCTAACAGTAGAGACCTAACTTTAGGGACTTAGAGGGGTGCTACGGTTCGTACCGTACCTTCCCGATAAGTAACCTGACCCCCGAGCCCGATCAGGTTTTTCACAGACCACCTTTTCCAAAACAAGGAGTCACACTTAGGGTTTTCTTTCTTATTTTGTTTACCCTTTTAAATATAAAATAAAAATAAGTGGCAACTCCAAGTCATTTTTAATCAACAAATCAATTTTTCACATAAAAATCGAGCTCGCCATCGAGTGGGAAACGCATGAGCCGAAATGCGGGGTCCACAATAATATTATGAAAAAGCCAATGTAACTTACTATTAAAATTTCATTATCTTTTACATTTAGAGTTTGGATTCATTTTTCCACTTTAATATGAAGAAGACTAATAGTGTTATGGTTGTCAAACCCCTTTTTATATTTTTGTATAATCAATTTAATCCAAATTTGACTTTTATAGATATATAAAATAAAAATTTATATACAAAATAAGTTATTTTAATGTAATTATTTTTTAATTTGTATTATAATTTAATTTAGAATATTGACATTGAAATCAATTACTTACAAATAAAGACATGAGATGATTTTATGGGAACAACAAAAGTAGGTAAGTAATAAATGTTTATACTATTAACTAAAATTATTTTATTTGGACATTCGCAATTTGGATTGATTTTTATCTATAAATAACATAAGGAAGACTAATAAAATTAGGGTTCTCACATGGTAACTAAATTTTTATTTTTGCATAATATAATCAATTTAATCCTAATTCCTAATTGAACATTTTTAGATATATAAAATATCAAGTTATATACATGGAAATGAATCTCAATGTATTTTTGTTTTATTTTATTATATATTATTAAGTATTGTTCAAAGTATTTACATGAAAATGAAATTATTATTTAGAGAAAAAGAAAAAAAAGTTATTTTATAGGAAGTATAAGATTAGAAGAATAATAGATGGTTATATTATAATAGAATTTACAAAAAAAATGTTATTATCTTATAATTCATTAATAAAATAAAATATTATAAAAATAAAATATATTATGATTAGAATTTTACCATATTATACATTCTAGATTAATCTTTGTGTTTTGTACTCGAGAACAAGAAGAAGACTAATAATATTATGGTCCAAAACATTGTAACCCTTTTTTTTAGGTAATTAATTTAATTCATATTAAATTCTTTTAATATAATTTCAAGTTATATACTAAATAAAATATATTTTTATTAAACAAATATTATATTTCACATATCATGAGTATGATATCCAGAATTGAAGATTTCAACATTAGCTAAAAAAATTTAAAATTCTTACTTTATTACACATAGTATTAAAATTTAAATATAATAACAATTGTCATTATATTTAAATTTTAATACTATATGTATTTATATTAATATTAATATTAATATTAATATTATAATATGACAATATCACATTATTTCTAAATAATATTTACTTTCTTTAATAATAATTGTGTTGTTTCATGAATATTAAAGTATTATGAAACTTTCTCAAAAAACAAATAAAATCATGTTAAGTATTCAATAGTATAAATAAATTTAAAAATGATAAATTCATTTTGAAAAAGGAAAATGCATTTTAATGGGGATGAAATAGTTTTGTCTCCAATATTGAGTTTTTACAATAAAACAATTTCCTCCCCAATAATTTTCTTTGTTCCTTCATCTAGTGATATTAGGACAATATTTTTGTCTTCCATTGTTAAGATTTTTCTCTCCAAAACTATTTTACAACAACATAGTTTTGTTACCCATTATTTACCTTTTGGGACGACACTAGGTTTTTGTCTCCCAATATATTTTGCACCATGAAATATTTTGTTATTAAAATTTATGATGTTGTCACAAATAATTTGGCCTCATTTCACGTTCAATTGAAACTTTAGACACAAATTTTCATAACAAACTTGAATTTTGTCTCCCAATATCATCTTTAGAGATGAAATTATATTGATGGCCAAAAATTTTGTGGCAGAAGGTGAAATTTCTTGTAGTGTCTACTCAATTGAAGGATGTAGCATGGCTTTGGCATTTTTGTTATGGGCGTCTAAACTTTGTTGGTCTCAAGACATTGCAACAAAAAAATATGGTGATTAAGCTTTCTCAAATTGAATGCTCTCAACAAGTTTTTGTTGAATATGTGTTGTTAGCAAACAACACCACAATCAATTTCCACAAGGAAAGTCATGGAGAGCAAAGAAGACTATAGAGTTGGCTCATTTTGACTTTTATGGACAAATAAATCCATCTTCCAAATAATGGAGGTAAAAGATACATAATTACCTTCATTGATAATTTTAATTGAAAATTTTAGGTGTATTTTTTGTAGGAAAATTTTGAGGTGTCTATAGCATTTAAACTTTATAAAGCACTTGTTGAGAAAGAAGTCAATAGCCTAAGAAAAATATTGTACACTAATTGTGGGGGAGATTATAACTCATATGAATTTGCAAATTTCTATGAGACTCATGGCATCAAAAGACAACTTATAGAGGCCTATTAGCCTCAATAAAATGATGTATGCGAGAGGAAGAATTGCACTATTCTTAACGAGGTGTGAAGTCTTTTGGCAAAGATTAGAGTTTTAAAGAGTTTCTAGCCTAACATTAACAACTAGAGCATTCATATTTTGAAGAGAAGTACAACATTTATTTTTCAAAATATAACACTATGGGAAACATGGAACAGATAAAGACCCTAACACTTTAGAATTTTTAGTTGCATAGCCTATACCCATGTCCATGTTCTAGATGAGAAGAGGAAAAAGCTAGATGGCAAGGGAGAAATATGCATTTTTCTTAGTATTAATGATCAGTTAAAGGCTTATAAGCTATATAATCTTAGCACAAAGAAAATCATTATTAGTCATGATATTGTTTTTATTAAGAACGAACTTGGTCTTGGAACAAGAATGGTGTTGAAAAACTTATTCCAATAGATTTTGATGATGATGGCATAAGGCAACAACCTATGGGAAATGTTCAATAGCTCGAAGTTACCCAAAAATGTCCTTGTTGATGCTCAAAGCCCATTTGCAACTAAAGAGGTGATAAAAAAGGACAAAACATGGTTGAAGAAGACCTATGTGGATGATTGATTATGAGGAAATAGAAATTGACCCATTGAGAACCTGCTTACACATTTTGCTCTATTTTGAAAGACAAACTGAAATTATTAACCAAAATAGCACTTGGGAGTAAATTGATCTTCCAAGAGACCACAAAACAATTGGTGTCAAATGGGTATACAAGACAACATTGAAGGAGAATGACGAAGATGGTAATGCACTTAGTAGCTAAACAAGAGTTTAGTGTGGATTATAAAGAAGTCTTTACTCCTATTGCAAGACATGATGCAATCAAGCTATTTATTACATTGACTTCTTAAAATTCATGGTCTATCTTCCAACTAGATGTGAAATCAGTATTTTTGCATGGTGATATATAAGAACAGGTTTTTATCGATCAACCTCCTGAGTATGCAAAGCCTAAAAGTGAGTATAAAGTTCATAAATTATAAAAATAAAAATAAAAATGCACTATACAGACTAAAACAAGCTCTCGGAGCTTAGTATAGTCATATAGATGCTTATTTTTCTAAGAGATTTAAAAAAATACCCATACAAGCATACTCTTTTTTCAAAGGTTGGCCATGGAGTTAAAATGTGTAAGTTTTCCGATATACAAAGTCCATGAATAGGAAAAACACGAATTCTTCCAAATATAGGGAACTTCTTTGTTCAAAAACTAAAATAAAACAGGTGAATTAGGTTTGTCCTCAAACTTTAAACTTCACCAAATTCTTCCTTAATTCACATCTCAAGTGCAAAAAGTCTGAGTTGGCCTATGTTAATTTAATTAAACTTTAATTTTAGAATTTGGGGCTTAACAAATTCATTCAGTCATTCTCAAATTCCTAAAATTTCAGAATATGAACCCTCAAGAACATCATGCTCATCTGTTTCTACTAGGATCATTAAGATGGAAATCACACAAGAGTCAAGGGTCAGAAACTAGACAAATATAAAACGACCCTACTATTATGAAGATAAGGAATCTATACAAGAATCACATGATATGTCACCCACATCAACTATTAAAAGACTTCTTTTCAGTGGGGAAAAAGGAAGCTTAATCAATCAATATCACATTTTTGGCTACTCCAACACAAAACCCATTACACCAAAATAAAAGCATTGAACCATTATCGTTTGAAACTAAAATGTTCAAGACTCTCAATAATACAAAGCACATTTATTTAGCATGGCCCTCTTCCATGGCCATAGCCAACTGTTTGGGTATCAGATGGTAAAGTTGAACATGATTCCATGGTCTGTATCTCCTTGATTTGGAGTTGTACATGCTTATGAAGCTTTTGAATTAGATCTCCCCTTCGCCTGAGACAATCCATATCAAGCTCAATAACAGGTTCTTCCCACCAGCCCTTGATCAGGCTTTTTTTCTTGATTTTTTTTTTCTTGCTCCTTGGCTGCTTTCTTTTGCTTGCAAGCTTCTTTATAGTTATGGTGAAGCTCATTAAGCCTAACATGATGGTAAGGCTCAAGAAGATTTTGGGTACCATCACATGGTGTATGGTATTTCACTTAAAAGCTTATTAGTAATTGACTCGATACATGGATGACCAAATGAGAATGGCTCCCATTTAGGGAGAAAGCTAAAATACCAACTTCTGTACCGCAAAGGGTAAAAAGCTCACTTGCCTTTCTGTAGATCCCAGATCTACGTTTTGAGAAGGAAACAAGGCGATCCTCGATCTTCTTATTCATCCTTCTCATCTCAACCTTTTCATGGCTTTTGGCTCGCTTCTTCTCCATGGCCAAAAATCTTTATGAACAAAAAATATTTCAGAAGATAGAAATGAAAGGAATGAGATATTGGGCAACTTAATGGTGGTCTAATTAAATAGGACAGCACCATGCAATTATCATCTGTCTATGTTTAAAAAAGATTATTGGATAAAAAATTATGGTACCTATGCATTTTCCACCTATCATTGAGGACCTTGGTTCCTTCCGGCATTGGTCTCAGTATTCAGAGCCCGACATGGTGTCTACCTTATCAGGAGGTAGAGTCACTGGTAGGACCATTTTGAGGAGGGAGCTTCCTCCACGGATGTTACTTATAGATTTGGTGCTCCGCACCAATCTTTTTCCACTCCAGCATGTCGTCCAGAGGAGAGGTGCTATCCTAGATGCGCTTTATCGCATCTCTGAGGGATTCTACTTTGGACCCCACCATCTAGTCATGGCTGCTCTTACCTATTTTGAGGAGAAGGTGCATAGGAAGCGCCTACACAGAGCTGGTATTATTCCACTCTTATTTCTGAGGCTAATATCTCAGGTCTTAGAGAATATGGGATACCCTTCTCAGCCCCACCTAGAGCGTCGTCATCATTGTCGAGAGCTCTTTACCAGTGAGAGTTGGACCCATTTCTTAGACCGCTCACCCATGGACCAGGGTATCCCTAGACCATTAGCTGCCGCGCCTCCAAATTCTCCAGTAGCCTCAGCACCTACAGTATAGACATCACCAGAGCAGGACCCACATACCATAGAGCCTTCTTCTTCAGTACCTGCTCCAATGACTTGCACTACTGATACTCCCGCACCATTAGTCACTCCTGCTCCAGCGTATGCTGAGTCTTCAGCCGGGCCATCCATCACTGTCTCCGCTACAAAGTTCAGAGCTCTCATATCGTCCTTTCACTCATTGAGCGCCTCTCAGGCCACCTTAGTCCGTGAGATGCAGGCCATCAGACGACAGATGGATACCATACAGACACATCAGGCTTAGCATACAGCTATTCAGGCTCAGCATACCGCTATCCTGGACCAGCACTCCGCCATGTTGTCTCAGATCCACCATCACCTGGGCATATCACCTCCTCCACCTCAGGAGCCACATCCATGATTGGATATTTCTATCTCCATTTTGTATATGTTTTTTGTATATGATACATGTTTTATATTCTGAGATTGTATGTACCTCATGCTTATATCTTGTACTCAACTCTCTCAGTTTATATAAGCATCATTTTTTGTATCTTATTTCCTCTCTCACGTTTCTTATGGTTTTTGAATCATGTGGATGCACTCACACGCCTTGAATACCACATCACCATAAGGTATATCATTCCTTCATCGTCTTTTTCGATAGAAACATTGGGGACAATGTTCATCTCGGTTGGGGGGAGAGTTGAGGAAGTAAGTATTTCCTATTTTAGTTAGTTATTTTGTTGATTTAGTAGTTTTTGACCTTTTTCAAATTTTTTTGTTTCATTCTCTATGGTTGTTAGAGATAATTTCTCAAAATAAAATAGGATAAGTCGAGTTTTAACTTAATTACTTAAGTCTTAGAGTTTGTTTTATGCTTTCAAAGTTGATAATCTATTGAAGCCCTCTTTGATTTCGAACTTATTTCTTCCATTTCAAGCTTTACACACACTGTGCACATTAGATCCTGGATATATGATGTAAAACTTTCTCACCCTCTAAGCTTAGGAAAATTTTGACTTGGTTCATTACTTAACCTCTTTTTAATAGTGTTGGGACACCTCAAAAAGACCAATGAGTCTTAAAAAAAAAAAAAGAATAAGCTTCTATTCTTTCCTTGAAACCTAAGCATGATCCGAAGGGGTGGCGAAAGCCTTTAAAACCCGATGCCCTAAACCTTGATTGGTTGGGAGTCATTGATCCTCTGCTTGCTACATAGGTGAATTGGTTAAGTTTAGTGAGTAAAAAGAATTGTGAATGAGAAGGTGCGTTCCTAACCTATTAAGAGTTGGTTAATTTTTCCAAAGTTCGAGAAAAACTTAGGTTGGGGGGAGAGGATAGTTGTACATACTATATCCGGAAGCTAATCTCATTAACACTTAGCTCATTATGGAAGAGTTTTATCCGGAACCTTGAGAGTAGAGATTCTTTCGATACTTAATTGCATAATCTCCACTCTTTGTACTTTTTGTTTAAGTTTTTGCTTTGACAACTCCTATTGCATTTTGAATCTTCATATCTTTAGTTCACCATGTGAGATGTGTTTTGATATCAGTCATGCCACTCAATTATTTTTTGGAGTGATTGGCATGACCTCTTTTATGTATATTATTATGTTTGCTTAGTTTTTATCTCCTCCATTGCTAAGGGACTAGCAATGAGTCGGTTGGGGGGTGTGATTACTACCGAAAAGTGCTATTTTGTAGACCTAATTATAAGGGTTTTAAGCACCTTTGAGTAGTAATCATATTCATTTAACCTAATTAATTCATTAAGCTCCTTAGTAATTAGTTCTAACCATTTTTAGTGGCAAGTTTACATGTTTTTCATCAGCTTATGAACCAATTCAAGCATGCCAATTGATGGAGGAGCTACTTGGGCGAGTTAAGCAAGGATTTTGGACGTTTATAGGCTTGAATTTCAAGTGGAAACGCGAGCACAAGCAATGGGAACACCATTTCGCAAGGGGAGGCAATTCACTTGCCAAATGACCAATTTCGCAAGGTGAATTTCACCTTGCCAAAATTTCGCAAGGGGATTTTCCTCATGGTGCGAAATTTGGCCATTTCACACCATGAAGAAACCACCTTGCGAAATTTCGCAAGGTGGCTTTTCACCTTGCGAAATTTGGACCTTTCATCTTCCCCCTTGCGAAATGCCTTTGAAATCCCCTGTTTTGAGACGCTGTTGATGATATTCCACTGCCGGTTCTCCAAGATATTTTGCTTGACTTTTAGCTTTGTAAATACCTATTTTACCCTTGTAATCAACCAATGAAAAGATTGCTTTTGTAATAGCTCTTGTAATTTAGCTTTTTATTGTCTTTAAATAGAGGTGAAGAGCCTCACGATCATCTTGTAACCTGTAACTTTATAAGTTATAAGAGCACTTTTGTTCATACGCTTCTTTTCTCTTTTCTTTCTCATTTTCTTAGTAGCCAAACATCCTTGGAGGATGAAATCCCCAAGGATGAGAGGCTAAAACCTTTAGTTTCTTGAAGTAATGGATGCCATGTGAAGCTCCTGTGTCAGGATGGAGATTTCCAAGCCATAAATGTAAGTAGCTGAGCGTCATAAATGTTTTCATTCAAAGTAAAGCTTTTAATCCCTCTGACTTGCTTTGAATGGCCAATACTTGATAACCTTTTGGTCTCAGTGGATTCTTATTGTTAGATCCACTAACGTTCATTAGTTATCTCCTACGAGCCATTGTATTGCAAGTCAAGGAGATGACCTATAGCAATGATTACTACCAAAAAGTGCTATTTTGTAGACCTAATTATAATGGTTTTAAGCACCTTTGAGTAGTAATCATATTCATTTAACCCAATTAATTCATTAAGGTCCTTAGTAATTGGTTTTAACCATTTTGTGGCAAGTTTACATGTTTATATCAGCTTATGAATCAATTCAAGCATGCCAAATGATGGAGGAACTACTTGGACAAGTTAAAGCAACCTTTTAGCTACACCAAAGCAAGCCAACAAAAGGAGAGAAGCAAAGAGAAGCAAGGAGGAAAATAGAGGATAGCAGCTACAGTCTTCTTTGGCACTTTTGGAGCACTTTCCGAAGTCCATTTTTTACATGCTATATATCATTTTAAAGCTCAAGAAGTCAAGAATCCAACGCTTCAAACCGTGCACAATTTGGAGCTGAAACGAGGAAGTTATGGCCTTCGGAAGAAAACTGCTTCAGGTGTGCGAAAATTTCGCACACCCCCTGAAGGTGTGCGAATGGTGTGCGAATTTCGCACACCCCCTTCAGGTGTGCGAAAATTTCGCACACCCCTTCCCCTGTTTCTGCCGACTCCACTTGAGATCTTTTCTTTTAGATATTTTTGTATAAATTTCCATTCTTCTCCTTGTAATCCACCAATCATAAGATTTCTTAGCTAGGAAAGTTGGAAAAACTTCTCTATATAAACTCCTTTGCATCCGTTGATGGAATATATGTAATATACCCATATATATTGAAATATACCACAGAGCCTTGCTCTATTTCTCCTTCTCTTCTCTTTCTTATTTTCTTAGTAGCCAAACATCCTTGGTGGATGAAATCCCCAAGGATGAGAGGCTAAAACCTTTTAAGTTTCTCAAAGTATGGATGTTATGTGATGGCTTGGATGCATTCCCATGGAAATTTCTTGCACTCGGAAGGTAAGGTAATCGTTTTTCATTAATAGTTCATTAATGCAAAGTTTAGTTTTTATTTCCATTGGACAACTTCCAACGGCCAATACTTGATAAGCTTTTGGATTTCTATCCATTAGTTATCTCCTACGAGCTATTGGAAGGTGAGGTTTTCAATTCCAAGTTTTGCATTAATCCATTAGAACCAATTTCAATGGCCATTGAAAGGTGAGTTTATCACTTGGAATGACTTTGAGTTGCCAATATTTGGTAAGCTTTTGGCTTTAGACCATTAGTTATCTCTTACGAGCCATTCAAAGGAAGTCTAAGGTGAATAACCATTGATGAAATTCACTACCATCTGTTTTCCATTTTAAAGGATTAAAACTTGATTTGCTAAATCCATACCGGTTCGGGAAGCAAGCATCACCATAGTTGCAACCCCAACGCGAGGAGCCTATCCTGAGATTTCCAATTTGCATAAGAGCCAGAGCATAGCTATCCTATCTTTGAGAAACTTGTTTTTACACCCTTTCATTTTAGTCTTTAATGTTAGCTTAAATTAGTTTAAATCTTTCTAAAATATTTACATCTTCTTTTAAAGCTAACATCCATAAGAAAATCACCTATTTTCCTAATTTGAATATCACTTGTGTTTGCGAAAACCCTTCCCAGTGAACGATCCTAGAATCACTATGCTATAGTAGCTTGGCTACTTTAGTAATAGTATCTAAGGTATAAATTTTGTTGATACGCCTTTAAAGCTAAGCTACCATGAGTCGCATCAAATGGCGCCGTTGTCGGGATGCATCAAATGGCGCCGTTGCCAGGGAAGGTGCCACAAGCACAGTGAAGCAACCATTAAGGGTAACTTGTGATCTTCATCACAAGTTTGGTGAGTTTTCTTATAATTTTTTTAGTTTAGTTTTTATTTAGTTAAATTTTTATTCTCTTTTCTTTATTTTTATTTTTAATTTCAATTTGTGCATTCCTTGTTGGATTCGAGACCAAAAGGGAACCCTGGTACAAGTTGAAGAAAATAGCCTTAGTTGAATATCATTTTTTTAGAAATGGAAATTCCACATGAAGATCAAAGCTCTCAACATCAACCGAATGGCGTCGTTGACGGGGATGAATCAAATGGCGCCGTTGTGGGGGATGCATCAAATGGCGCCGTTGCCGGGGATGAATCAAATGGCGCTGTTGCATGAGTCGCATCAAATGGCGCCGTTGCCGGGGATGCATCAAATGGCGCTGTTGCCGGGGAAGGTGCCACAAGCACAGTGAAGCAACCATTAAGGGTAACTTGTGATCTTCATCACAAGTTTGGTGAGTTTTCTTATAATTTTTTTTAGTTTAGTTTTTATTTAGTTAAATTTTTTATTCTCTTTTCTTTTATTTTTATTTTTAATTTCAATTTGTGCATTCCTTGTTGGATTCGAGACCAAAAGGGAACCCTGGTACAAGTTGAAGAAAATAGCCTTAGTTGAATATCATTTTTTTAGAAATGGAAATTCCACATGAAGATCAAAGCTCTCAACATCAACCGAATGACAAATTCGCATACTTATCCATGAGGGATCGGATTGAATTGGGGAAAAGGCAAGTTCAACAAAGCCAATGGGGTAGTGATCAAAGCTCTCAACATCAACCGAAGGACAAATTCGCATACCTATCCATGAGGGATCGGATTGAATTAGAGAAAAGGCAAAGTCAACAAAGCCAATGGGGTAGTAAGTATGCTTTGAATAGAGATGATTCATATGAGCATACGGTAGGGGAGTGCCCTACCATTCCAACTATGAGAGACATGTGCGGTTATCAAAGCTCCTACACCTCAAGTTGGAATAACCATCCCAACCTTACAACCTAACCTCAACCTCAACCATCAATGAGTACATCTTCATTGGAGCAAGCCATTTTGAAGATAAGCAAAGTCATGGAGGACTTTGTAGGTGAGCAACAAAAGATCAACTCTCATCTTAATGAAAAGATTGATAATTTGGAGAGTTCAATAAATGTAAGAATGGAGGAGGTTTATAATGATCTATCACTAAGGATAGAAAAAGTTCAAGACTCTATTGAGAAGCTCACCAATCTCGACATAGCAAGGGAGAAAAGGACGCTTCCTCCTCAACCCCACCATAACCTTCAAGGAACCAATACAAAAAGATCAAGGAAAGTGTTGAAGATCGACACTTTGGTGGGGATTGCTATGACAACTCTATGGACCAACCTTCCATTGAAAATCATAAGGTTCAAGATGATAAAGGGTTACTTGAACCCTTTAAAGCATCCACTTCTACAGGGAAGAGAAGAGAAACGAATTCCCTTGGACCAAATGGGAAGGATGCCAATTTTGTTTGGGATCCAGGGGGAATTCAGCATGACGTGGGTGTGTGAGTGAGGATGAGCTAAATAGTTCATCTTTTTTGGGTACATGCTATCAACTTCATTTAAATTCTATGCTTTCTTTAAATTTATGCATGTTTTAGTTTGAATTCTTAGCTTTAATTTAGTTTTAAATATGTTTTTAAGATGATTTTTTAAGTGTTCATGTAGGTATGATGCTTGCAAAAATAGAAATGGAGGTGAAACAGAGGAAACAGGGGAAGCCAAAAACAGAGGAAAACAGAGCAATTCGCACCACTCCATTTCACAAAATGTTGGGCACATTTCGATCACTTCCCGAAGTTCATTTCATGCGTACTATATCTCGTTTCAAAGCTTGGGAATTCAGGAGTCCATAGCTTCAAACGGTGCTCAATTTGGAGTTGAAACGAAGAAGTTATGGCCGTTTGAAGATGACTGTGCAAAGCTTAAACGGAAATGTTGCAGCCGCACCCATTTTTACTACTGTTGGACACGTTTTGGGAGCACTTTATGGAGCTCAAATTATGCATGCCATATGTCGTTTTGAAGCTTAGGAAGTCAGGAGTCCAGTGCTTCAAACGGTGATCAATTTGGATTTGAAACGAAGAAGTTATTGCCATTTGAAAAAATCCAATTTCACATTTGCGTGGGTGAATAGTGCCCTGTGCGAAAATTTCGCACACCTAACCCCCCTGTGCGAAAATCATAGCCTCTCCACCCCTACCTTCTATAATTCCGAGCCTCTGAGCCCCGTTTCATCACTTCATCATGCCCAAGACTCGAGGAGGATCTACTTCAGCTCCCCAGAGCAGTCAGAGAGCCGCCCCTGTGCGGGCCCCACTAGATGCACCCTCACATTTACCTGATTCTGCCCCTTAGAGTAGATACCATACGAGGAGATCCCAAGCCTCTAAGCCTCATTTCTTTGTTCCATTATGCCTAAGACCCAAGGAGGCTATGCCACAGCTCCCCAGAGCAGTCAAAGAGCCCCGCGCACCCTAGGATCACACACATGAAGCCTCTCACTCCATTTCTGACCTCCTTAAACCATCAAAGCCCATAGCTCCAACTAAGAGCTCCAGTTGAGGAGACTATGCCATCCAAGGAGAATACCATAATAGAGACCAAAGTCCTGATCCAACCTACTCAGAAGGCCACCACAGATGCATCAACTCCACAGGACCCTTCCATTACTTGATCATCTCTTTAATTTTTGTATTTACATATTAGTATAGATAATTCCATGTTTTGATGCTTTATATTGGATGTATTACTGATGATACATCATATATAGACATCAACTCTTGTTTAAAACTTGGCATTTTTTCTATTTCCTCTACTCACTAACTCTTATGTTTTCTTTGAAACATGTGGTTTCTCCAATATGACTCAAACTCCATGTCACTCAGGAGGTACCACTTCCTCCCTATTTTTTAATCGCTTTGTCACATTGAGGACAATGTTCAGCTTGGTTGGGGGGAGAGTTGAGGAAGGAAGTATTGTTATTAAATGCTAAGTTATTTTGGTAATTTAGTTGCTTTTTGCTTAATTTTAAAATTTTTTAAAGTTTTTATTCTACTCTCCATGGTTATTAAGGAAAAATTCTCAAAAGAAAATGGGAGAAATTAAATTCTTATCTTATTGCCATAGTCTTAGAGTTTGTATTATGCTTACTAAAGTTGATGAATTGTCGAAACTTCTATTGAATTCAAGCTTAGTTCTTCCACTTTAAGCTATCCACACACTAAACACAATAGGTTTCGATTATAAGATGAAGAACTATTTTCCCCCTTTACTTAGGAAAATTTAGACTTGGTACCTTTGACCTCATTTTAATAGTGTTGAGACACCTTGTAAAAGGCCAATGAGTCTTTGAAGAAAATAAAGAAAGAAAGAAAAATGTTTGCTTGCCTTGAAACCCGAGCAAGGTCCGAGGGGTATATGGTGAAAATCTTTAAAACCTGGTGCCCTAAGCCTTAATTGGTTGGGAGTCACCGACCTCAATGCTCGTTATAAGGGTGGATAGGTGGAGTTTAACATACTGTAGGTGCTTGGGTATTTAAAAATTTATTCTCAAAAGTCCGGGGTGAAATCCGAGGAGTTAGTGGTTGAAAAATCCTTAAAGCTTGATGCCCTAAACCTTGATTGGTTGGGAGTCATCGATGGACCCCCGTTACATGGACAATTTAGAAAATAATGCCTTTAAGCTTTGCACCCCTAAAAAAAAAAAAAAAAATTGTGAAAGAAAAGAGGTGCGTTCTTAGCCTATTGGAGGTTGATTAGTTTGCTAAGCTTTGAAAAGAACTAGGTTGAGGGGAGAGATTAGTTTGACATACTATATTCGGAAACTAATAAATAACACATAGATTTTTGTGGAAGATTAAGTGTTGGACCTTTGGGAGTGGAAATTATTTTGATACTCAAATTTGCATAATGCCCGCTCTTTGCATGTTGTGATAGGTAAGTTATTTGATGACTCTTGTTGATGATTGAGTTTTATATCCTTGACTTGCCATGTGAGAGTTTGATCCAATCATGCCACTCATATCATTTTTTGGAGTGATTTGCATGATCCCTTTTATGTATATTATAGTTTACTTAGTTTTTATCTCCTCCATTGCTAAGGGACTAGCAATGAGTCGGTTGGGGGGTGTGATTACTACCAAAAAGTGCTATTTTGTAGACCTAATTATAATGGTTTTAAGCACCTTTGAGTAGTAATCATATTCATTTAACCCAATTAATTCATTAAGGTCCTTAGTAATTGGTTTTAACCATTTTGTGGCAAGTTTACATGTTTATATCAGCTTATGAATCAATTCAAGCATGCCAAATGATGGAGGAGCTACTTGGACAAGTTAAAGCAAGCTTTTAGCTACACCAAAGCAAGCCAACAAAAGGAGAGAAGCAAAGAGAAGCAAAGAAAAGCAAAAGAGAAGCAAAGAGAAGCAAGGAGGAAAACAGAGGATAGCAGCTGCAGTTTTCTTTGGCACTTTTGGAGCACTTTCCGAAGTCCATTTTTTACATTCTATATATCATTTTAAAGCTCAAGAAGTCAAAAATCCAACGCTTCAAACCGTACACGATTTGGAGCTGAAACGAGGAAGTTATGGCCTTCGGAAGACAACTGCTCCAGGTGTGCGAATTTCGCACACCCCCTGAAGGTGTGCGAAAATTTCGCACACCCCTTCCCCTGTTTCTGCTGACTCCACTTGAGATCTTTTCTTTTAGATATTTTTGTATAAATTTCCATTCTTCTCCTTGTAATCCACCAATCATAAGATTTCTTAGCTAGGAAGGTTGGAAAAACTTCTCTATATAAACTCCTTTGCATCCGTTGATGGAAGATATGTAATATACCCATATATATTGAAATATACCACAGAGCCTTGCTCTGTTTCTCCTTCTCTTCTCTTTCTTATTTTCTTAGTAGCCAAACATCCTTGGTGGATGAAATCCCCAAGGATGAGAGGCTAAAACCTTTTAAGTTTCTCAAAGTATGGATGTTATGTGATGGCTTGGATGCATTCCATGGAAATTTCTCGCACCCGGAAGGTAAGGTAATCGTTTTTCATTAATAGTTCATTAATTCAAAGTTTAGTTTTTATTTCCATTGGACAACTTCCAACGGCCAATACTTGATAAGCTTTTGGATTTCTATCCATTAGTTATCTCCTACGAGCTATTGGAAGGTGAGGTTTTCAATTCCAAGTTTTACATTAATCCAGTAGAACCAATTTCAATGGCCATTGAAAGGTGAGTTTATCACTTGGAATGACTTTGAGTTGCCAATATTTGGTAAGCTTTTAGCTTTAGACTATTAGTTATCTCTTACGAGCCATTCAAAGGAAGTCTAAGGTGAATAACCATTGATGAAATTCACTACCATCTGTTTTGCCATTTTAAAGGATTAAAACTTGATTTGCTAAATCCATACCGGTTCGGAAAGCAAGCATCACCATAGTTGCAACCCCAACGCGAGGAGCCTATCCTGAGATTTCCAATTTGCATAAGAGCCAGAGCATAGCTATCCTATCTTTGAGAAACTTGTTTTTACACCCTTTCATTTTAGTCTTTAATGTTAGCTTAAATTAGTTTAAATCTTTCTAAAATATTTACATATTCTTTTAAAGCTAACATCCATAAGAAAATCACCTATTTTCCTAATTTGAATATCACTTGTGTTTGCGAAAACCCTTCCCAGTGAACGATCCTAGAACCACTATGCTATAGTAGCTTGGCTACTTTAGTAATAGTATCTAAGGTATAAATTTTGTTGATACGCCTTTAAAGCTAAGCTACCATGAGTCGCATCAAATTTTGCTTAATTTAAAAATTTTTTAAAGTTTTTATTCTACTCTCCATGGTTATTAAGGAAAAATTCTCAAAAGAAAATGGGAGAAATTAAATTCTTATCTTATTGCCATAGTCTTAGAGTTTGTTTTATGCTTACTAAAGTTGATGAATTGTTGAAACTTCTATTGAATTCAAGCTTAGTTCTTCCACTTTAAGCTATCCACACACTAAACGCAATAGGTTTCGATTATAAGATGAAGAACTATTTCCCTTTACTTAGGAAAATTTTAGACTTGGTACCTTTGACCTCATTTTAATAGTGTTGAGACACCTTGTAAAAAGGCCAATGAGTCTTTGAAGAAAATAAAGAAAGAAAGAAAAATGTTTGCTTGCCTTGAAACCCGAGCAAGGTCCGAGGGGTATATGGTGAAAATCTTTAAAACCTGGTGCCCTAAGCCTTAATTGGTTGGGAGTCACCGACCTCAATGCTCGTTACAAGGGTGGATAGGTGGAGTTTAACATACTGTAGGTGCTTGGGTATTTAAAAATTTATTCTCAAAAGTCCGGGGTAAAATCCGAGGAGTTAGTGGTTGAAAGATCCTTAAAGCTTGATGCCCTAAACCTTGATTGGTTGGGAGTCATCGATAGACCCCCGTTACATGGACAATTTAGAAAATAATGCCTTTAAGCTTTGCACTCCTACAAGAAAAAAAATTGTGAAAGAAAAGAGGTGCGTTCTTAGCCTATTGGAGGTTGATTAGTTTGCTAAGCTTTGAAAAAGAACTAGGTTGAGGGGAGAGATTAGTTTGACATACTATATTCAGAAACTAATAAATAACACATAGATTTTTGTGGAAGATTAAGAGTTGGTCCTTTGGGAGTGGAAATTATTTTGATACTCAAATTTGCATAATGCCCGCTCTTTGCATGTTGTGATAGGTAAGTTATTTGATGACTCTTGTTGATGATTGAGTTTTATATCCTTGACTTGCCATGTGAGAGTTTGATCCAATCATGCCACTCATATCATTTTTTGGAGTGATTTGCATGATCCCTTTTATGTATATTATTATAGTTTACTTAGTTTTTATCTCCTCCATTGCTAAGGGACTAGCAATGAGTCGGTTGGGGGGTGTGATTACTACCAAAAAGTGCTATTTTGTAGACCTAATTATAATAGTTTTAAGCACCTTTGAGTAGTAATCATATTCATTTAACCCAATTAATTCATTAAGGTCCTTAGTAATTGGTTTTAACCATTTTGTGGCAAGTTTACATGTTTATATCAGCTTATGAATCAATTCAAGCATGCCAAATGATGGAGGAGCTACTTAGACAAGCCAACCAAAGAATAAAAGCAAATAAAAGCAAAGAAAAGCAAAGAGAAGCAAAGAAAAGCAAAAGAGAAGCAAAGAGAAGCAAGGAGGAAAACAGAGGACAGCAGCTGCAGTCTTCTTTGGCACTTTTGGAGCACTTACCGAAGTCCATTTTTTACATGCTATATATCATTTTAAAGCTCAAGAAGTCAAGAATCTAACGCTTCAAACCGTGCACGATTTGGAGCTGAAACGAGAAAGTTATGGCCTTCGGAAGAAACCTGCTTCAGGTGTGCGAAAATTTCGCACACCCCCTGAAGGTGTGCGAATGGTGTGCGAATTTCGCACACCCCTTCCCCTGTTTCTGCCGACTCCACTTGAGATCTTTTCTTTTAGATATTTTTGTATAAATTTCCATTCTTCTCCTTGTAATCCACCAATCATAAGATTTCTTAGCTAGGAAAGTTGGAAAAACTTCTCTATATAAACTCCTTTGCATCCGTTGATGGAATATATGTAATATACCCATATATATTGAAATATACCACAGAGCCTTGCTCTGTTTCTCCTTCTCTTCTCTTTCTTATTTTCTTAGTAGCCAAACATCCTTGGTGGATGAAATCCCCAAGGATGAGAGGCTAAAACCTTTTAAGTTTCTCAAAGTATGGATGTTATGTGATGGCTTGGATGCATTCCCATGGAAATTTCTCGCACCCGGAAGGTAAGGTAATCGTTTTTCATTAATAGTTCATTAATGCAAAGTTTAGTTTTTATTTCCATTGGACAACTTCCAACGGCCAATACTTGATAAGCTTTTGGATTTCTATCCATTAGTTATCTCCTACGAGCTATTGGAAGGTGAGGTTTTCAATTCCAAGTTTTGCATTAATCCAGTAGAACCAATTTCAATGGCCATTGAAAGGTGAGTTTATCACTTGGAATGACTTTGAGTTGCCAATATTTGGTAAGCTTTTAGCTTTAGACTATTAGTTATCTCTTACGAGCCATTCAAAGGAAGTCTAAGGTGAATAACCATTGATGAAATTCACTACCATCTGTTTTGCCATTTTAAAGGATTAAAACTTGATTTGCTAAATCTATACCGGTTCGGGAAGCAAGCATCACCATAGTTGCAACCCCAACGCGAGGAGCCTATCCTGAGATTTCCAATTTGCATAAGAGCCAGAGCATAGCTATCCTATCTTGAGAAACTTGTTTTTACACCCTTTCATTTTAGTCTTTAATGTTAGCTTAAATTAGTTTAAATCTTTCTAAAATATTTACATCTTCTTTTAAAGCTAACATCCATAAGAAAATCACCTATTTTCCTAATTTGAATATCACTTGTGTTGCGAAAACCCTTCCCAGTGAACGACCTAAAACCACTATGCTATAGTAGCTTGGCTACTTTAGTAATAGCATCTAAGGTATAAATTTTGTGATACACCTTTAAAGCTAAGCTACCATGAGTCGCATCAACCAATAAAAGAACAGTTATGAGGTTCAGCTACCCTTTTTGTAAGTTTTCAAGGACTAAAACTCAGTTGTTAAACTCATACCGGTTCGGGAAGTAAGCATCACCTTAGTTGCTTCCCCGACTCAAGGTGAAAAGTCCCAAAATCTCCATTTTTACACAGTGAGTTAAGCATGGCTATCCAAAGCTTTGAGAAACTTTTTTTCCATCTTTTAACCTATTTTCATGTTAGTTTAGTTTACAACACCTTCATCTTTTTATGTTTTCATCTTAACCTAATTTTTATTAAGAAAAGTTCACTCTATCCTCCGAACTTCACCAGTTAAAGTAAAAACCCTTCCCAGTGTTCGATCCTAGAGCCACTATGCTATAGTAGCTTTGCTACTTTAGTGTAAGGACCTTAGGTATAAATTTTGTTGATACCCTTACATGCCAAGCTACCAAGAGTCGGGTTATCATGAGTGCATGATAAATTTTGCAAGTTAATAATGTAATTTTTAGATATTTAGCTATGATTTTCAGCATCATAGTCAATTTTTCCTCATATGATTGATAGATATTTAGAGTGGAGTCAACTTTTCCTTTATGGTTGAGTTAAAAAAGATATGAATATAATCTTGAGAAGAAGTTAAAGAGGTATATAATATTCATAAGGAAGAATGCTTTTATTTTTTCTCTTTTTTTTTTCTAGAATATTACTTAAGATAGCTATTTATCTTTACAAGATTTTTAATAAGAAATGAATAAATAAATAAATAAATAAATAAGTCCATGCTCAAATTAACATATTTTTCAATCCAATAAAATGTGAAACAAAATGAAAGATTAAGGAAAGTTGATTTATCATTTCCAATGCATGGAATGAAAATGCAAAACCATGGACATGCTTATGAATTGATATTGTAAATGCTTAATAATAATAATAATGTGGAAGGAATAATAATAGCAATAACAATAAATAATATTCATCTATTATGTTCTATATATGATTATGAATTTGAACTATGGTTAGAGTTTTTTGAAGTAGATGTGCAATAAGCCACATTGGTAGATAGAGTACAAAAGAAGAGGTTTTTTTTTCTTGAAGCCAGATCCTAGGGCTAATCTAAAGTATAATATGAAGAAAGCTCCCAAAGGCAATTAAAACAATTTCAACAAAATTAATTACATAACACTAAGATTTATTGTGGTTCGACCTTCTAGCCTACTTCCACTTTCAACACTAACCAGAGTATCAATGCACTAACCAAAGACAATTTCCAAACTTAACCTAAAACTATTATAACCTTGTATTAAAAAATAAGCATGCTCAATAAAGATCGTGATCCAAAATAAAAGGCAAAGCCTCGCACAACTGACTTGAGGTTTACAAACCTCAA